>NC_043960.1:16841263-17141263 GCF_902148855.1 Sphaeramia orbicularis
GTTAATATTGCTCATAAATACAAAATACTATCACATACCGTTAATACTGTAAAATGTGTCCATTCATAGTTTTTGCCCAGTTTTATTTTTATTCTATAAGCTCTGTTCTCATGTTTCCACATTAAATTGAAAACTTTTTCTTATATTTTCTTATCTTATTTTTATTTTTTGTGGTTTTATATGTGCAATATTCTTATACTGTAGCACTGGTGTTTTGTTAATATTACTGCACTGACTGGAGTAACACAATGACAGTAAAGGCTCTTCTATTCTTTTTTTTTATTCATTTTCTGAACCCGCTTTATTCTCACTAGGGTCACGGGGGTCGCTTGGAGCCTATCCCAGCTACATAGGGGCGAAGGCGGGGTACACCCTGGACAAGTCGCCAGTTCATCGCAGGGCTGAACATATAGAGACAAACAATCACTCTCACATTCACACCTATGGGCAATTTAGATTAGCCAATTAACCTATTAGTGCATGTTTTTGGATGGTGGGAGGAAGCCGGAGTACCCGGAGAGAACCCACGCAGACACGGGGAGAACATGCAAACTCCACACAGAAAGGTCCCACCCCCCGTCGACTGGTGTTGGAATCGAACCCAGGACCTTCTTGCTGTGAGGCACGAGTGCTAACCACTGCACCACCGTGTCGCCTCTCTTGCACTGACTGGAGTAACACAATGACAGTAAAGGCTCTTCTATTCTATTCTATTCTATTCTATTCTATTCTATTCTATTCTATTCTATTCTATGGTCTATAGTATAGTTTACAAATGTAAACTTTTTCGTGTGATTAAACTTTTTTGCAGTAAAACTAGGGAAAATTTGGAGTAGTCATTATTTATAGGTTATTATGATAGTATTTTACTGGTCTGACCGATTTGAGATCATATTGGTCTATATATGGCCCCTGAACTAAAATGACTTTAACATCCTTAGTTCTTAATATCAGTGTAATTTTTGCATGTGGGTGCTTCTATGAAACTGGTCCCTAAAACCAGGGCAGGGAATAAATATTCAAACCACATGTAGATTAATGTTATGAAGCAAGTTTGGGAGCACTTTGGTCTATTTTTTAAAATACATATTTAATGAGATTTTTTTTTAAAAATTCAGATAAAACTCATTTTTATTTGATGCACACTTTAAAAAATCAGAATGTAATACGATAAAAAGGACACGAAAATTACATTCTACTATCTTTTCGAATATATTTGTATTCTCTCAGAGGCACATTTTTGGGAATCAAAGTAAATATGCAAGGCAGAGTGTTTCACAAAAATGGCCATTGTTGCAAAATCACTCAGGATTTATATGTGTTTAAATAGACAGGTTGTGCATGCAACACCAGTGGACACGATGGGTTACATACAAAACCTGGAATGAGACTGAGATTCATGAAAAACCCACGTTTGGATTCGAAAAACCACTAGGATCGTCAAATTTAACACAGTGTCTTTATTTATAGCGGTATATAAGACCATTTCAAGCCATGTTCAAATGCATTGACACCTAGGTAGCTTTTCATGTCCCAATTTTTGTGCTATTTTTGGTCTGAATATTTTATTAAAAATCCATTAATTTTGGGATGGATCAGAACAAGAGTATAATTTTTTTGCATTTATCTGAGGTCATCATTAGGTACAGTCCTGGGGGGGTAATATATCTAAATTTCTCTTTTATTATTGGGTCTAAAAAGCTGGCAAAGTGTCAGATACCAAAATGAACCCAGTTTTATGGAAAGACCCATTTCACAAATTCATCCCACGGGCAGGATTGAACCCCAGTGGTGGGCTGGTTTTGGCCCATGGGCTCTGTGTTTGACACCTATGGCGTACAGAAAACATTAAAACACAAAGTAAAGATGCTCTGTGTCAGATTCTCGCTCATTTTCATCTGTCATCTCTGTCGCAGGCAAGAAGGAAATTAAAAAGGGAAATAGTACAAAAACAACACAACTAAAAGAAGTCCTATACACTCCAGGTGTAGAAGACAGTTAAAAGGATAGAGTCAATGCCGGCAGGCTTGGTTTCTTAAAAAACTTTTTTTTTTTTGTCTTGGTGGAGAAATCTCTAACTGTGTAGTGGCCTTCAGTTCAATGGGGAGCTTGTTCCATTCTGTTATGGCTCTGTATGAGAACGCTGATTGTCCAAAAGCAGTTTTGTGTAAGGGAGTGTAGCACTGCCATCTAGAAGAAGTCCTTGTTAAACCTTTGAAACAGTAAGGATGTATTGAGTTTGTATTAAAACCTCAACACCGCAATGTTATAATTTCTATAAATGTAATTTCTAAACTTCTAATGTATTTTTTAAAATTTTATCTTTATTTAACCACTAAATCCTACTGAGAAATCTCTTTGAAAGGGAGACCAAGCCAAGGTAGCAGCCCTACAAAGCCAAATTATACAGGGTGACACAAAAAAACGGGAACTTTTTAACAATCCAATAAAACTAAGAGTGATGGAAGAAAAATATTTTATTCACAGTAATTGAAACCTTAAAACATGCCATTTAAGAAACAATGATGGAATTTTCATTTTTTAAAAATTACTTCCTGTAGATGGCGTCCTCCTGTACGAATGCATTCTTGAAATCTGCTGTTGAGATTCCTCATTGACCGCTGTAACATCTCAGCTGGGATACTGTGAATTTCACCCTGGATTCTCTGTTTTAACTCATCCAGAGCTCTTGGTCAAGTCGTGTACACTTTACTCTTGAGATAGCCCCACAAGAAAAAATCACAAACGGACAAATCTGGCGATCTAGGGGGCCAGGGAACTTTACCGAATCTTGAGATCACACGGTTACCGAACAATTCTCGCACAGCCTCCAATGATTGCCGTGCAGTGTGTGATGTCGCTCCATCCTGTTGAAACCAGGTTTCTTGAACGTGTGGAAAATTGTTCAATTCAGGTGTAACGAAGGATTGTAACATCTCCATGTAACGATTCGCAGTGACGGTGACTGAGATCCCCTGTTCATTTTCAAAAAATCCATGGTTACTAAAATGGGGGTGTGTTTACTTGCTCAAGGTCACTGTCTCGCAGTGCTACCACTTGCTCATGTCTGCCAATACGCACTTCAAAAATTCCCGTTTTTTTGGGTCACCCTGTATAAAACACACGATACATACTGAATGATCAAACAGAATAACAATTATTCAACCGTAATGGCATCAAGAAAAACAGTGACATTCCTCCTTCACTGCATTCTCCATGATACTTTTAAAATCATTAACAGACATGAATGTTTGTAGTTTTAGAGGTTTTTTTTGTTTTGTTTTGTTTTTTTAGATTAGTCCATGACCATGGTGCACAGTAGGAAAATGCAGATTTTCTGAAGTCTGTCAGGACAGTCAAGAGCAACTGCTTGGAGCAACATGGACAGAAACTACTCGAGCTAACATAAAGAAGATTATTGAAGAATTTGGGGAGTTTACCAGCAGAGCTTTATAAATGAACCAGAACCATTAGGCTATATTAACCCACAAAGACCCAAACAGCCACAGACAACCAAAACCATCTACTGATCTAAACTGTTTAATACCTGTTGATCCACTAATCCAGGGGTGTCAAAATCCGGTCCTGGGGGGCCGGTATCCTGCATGTTTTAGATACTTTCCCTCTTCCATCATACCTGGAAGCCATTACATCGTTATCATTCTTCTGCAGAGCTGGATGATGAGCTGATGATTAATTGAACCAGGTGTGATGGAAGAGGGAAACATCTAAAACATGGAGGATACTGGCCCTCCAAGACTGGAGTTTGACACCTGTGCACTAATCCTATCAACACATGTAAATAATTGGTGTAAAATGCAGTTTGTCAGCTTTTCATGGTCATCAGATATGGACGTTCACAGGCTCCGTAGTGAACGTAGAAACACCGTCATCTTCTACAACACTGATTCACCAGTAAAGCCCATGGAGTTGGATCAATGACAGTGGATGGAGACACTTTGTTTATGTTCAATTACTGATATTTTTGCTGAAAACATCACTTTTTCTTCAGTTTGGTCTGTTTTTGATATAATACCCTTCAACTTTAATCTTAGCTTTAATGAACATCTACATGATCAGTCAGTTAAATATAGGAAAATACCTGGTTTATACTGATAAAATGCAAAATATAGAGAATATTATTTTTTAAATAAATGGTGATAAATGAGTTAAAAAATGTTAGATATAGAGCATACTTAATTTGGGAACTGACTTCAAAGTAGCGTTGGGTCTTTATGGTCTTTAGAGCTGCCTCTAACACAAACCTCCTTCAAATTAAGGCCTGGTACTTTACTTTGCTTAGATTTTCTTCATTGTATACTGCATGATGATGATTTGTAGAGGAAACACGATGAAGAGAATATCAAAAATGTTTGTGGAGCTGCGAGTGGCATGGCATACCAAGGCAGACTAGAGGAACGACTCATCTATATTCATCATTCACTTGTGCCATAACTCCGTCACTCTTGCGTTTTCGCTCATAAATATGCATTACTTGAGCTTCTGTTATATCTTAATCTGTGTGTATAATTCTGTATAAACACTTTGTTGGACCACCTGACTGCCACGGCGTACAGCAGACTCTATGTGAGGCTTGTATGACTATGTGATTATATTACACATTTCCAAGTACACACAGACAGCTCATCTGTATCAACACGGACAGATTTCAGATTTATAGTGACATCTTGTCATTGACGGAGTGAACAGCACATATAGTAACGTTGTTGATGTAGAGCTTTAGACTCAGCTGCCTCGCTGTTATCTTTGCCGCTCGCTCTCTTTGCTGTATTTCTTTCCCATCTAGTGAGAAGTTTAACTTTATTCCAGACTTAAAAGGGAAAAAGGGAAAGAGTCCAATTACTGTATACCTGCAATGGCTGCACTCACATTTCCTTCAGCTCCCCGCGGGTAGGAGAAAGCTGCATCGATTCAGACAGATAAGGCGCTTGACAAAATGGGTGAAAGACATAATTCCATTTGTCTTGGTCGAGCCCATCCCATGTGAGGTGTAAGTGTTGCTGCTGTCAGCTCTGCTCTACACCTGTTTGGGGGAGATAAAATCGCATCTCCTGACAGCTGCCCTTTAATCACTGCTGCTATTGCCAGACGGAGTAGTGTGCCACTGGTGCAACAGTAACTGGTGGAAAATGGTACCACTCCCTTATAACTTTGCTTATGGTGTCGATAAATAGCTCAAAGTCAAGTTTACCTACATAGTGTGAATTTAGATGGACACCAATAGCCCAGTTTTGAGTCCTGTCCTGGTTTCCATTGCATTACCTTGAATTGTTTTCACCCAAAGAGAAATTTAGTTTATAGCTGTCCAGGTTTTGTGGGTGTAAGTGGTGCAGGCTTGTGTTTAGGAAGCATTTAAGGTGAACGTTTAAGGTGAACCGTTGAAAGTGAACCACTTAAGGTGAACCGTTAAAGGTGAACTGTTTAAGGTGAACCATTAAGGTGAACCGTTTAAGGTGAACCATTTAAGATGAACCGTTTCAGGTGAAGGTTTTAGGTGAACAGTTTAAGATGAACCATTTAAGATGAACAGTTTAAGGTGAACCATTTAAGGTGAAGGTTAAAGGTGAACCGTTTAAGAGGAACTGTTTCAGATTAACCGTTTAAGGTGAACTGTTAAAGATGAACATTTAAGGAGAACCGTTTAAGGGGAATCGTTTAAGGTGAGCTGTTTAAGGTGAACCGTTTAAGGTGAAGGTTTTAGGTGAACAGTTTAAGATGAACCATTTAAGATGAACAGTTTAAGGTGAACCATTTAAGGTGACAGTTAAAGGTGAACCGTTTACGAGGAACTGTTTCAGATTAACCGTTTAAGGCGAACTGTTTAAGATGACCTATTTAAGATGAACCATTTACAATGAAGTTTTAAGGTGAACCGTTAAAATGAACATTTAAGGAAAACCGTTTAAGGTGAATCGTTTAAGATGAACTGTTTAAGGTGAACCATTTAAGATGAACGTTTAAGGTGAACTGTTTAAGGTGAACTATTTAAGATGAACCATTTACGATGAAGTTTTAAGGTGAACCGTTAAAATGAACATTTAAGGAAAACCGTTTAAGGTGAATCGTTTAAGATGAACTGTTTAAGGTGCACCATTTAAGGAGAACCGTTTAAGGTGAATCGTTCAAGATTAACCGTCTAAGATTAACCGTGTAAGGTGAAAACAACTATTTCACTTTGAGCAAGTCCCCTTTTATTGTTATTTAATACAGAAAAACACATACACTAATGATATGATGGGATATTATGACACTAAAAACAAAAACAACTGGAACACAAGCAAAGAATGAAATAAAATGAACAAGAGAATTTAAGCAGCTAATTCCGATAATTACACCAGTACTAGTGCTTACATTCTGAAATGAGGCTTTGTTAAACGCCTTTTGGATGGAAAAAAAAAAAAAAAAAAAAATCTGATCTTGGCTAAATCAATGATGCCGACTCCCAACCTAAAATCAGACATAAGTGCCCTGTACTGTGTATTTACAATCTGTAGGTAACATATGCTAAAGTGGTCACATTTACCTATTGATCTGACCATCAAGCCCAGTGATGAAAATAAACCTATGTAGCAGACGCCAACAGCTTGGCTCAAAATTGTTCCAAAATGTTTCAGACACTTGTTATTTTGCTTGGTGACAGTTTGTCACAGTAGGAACCAACAGTAATCACCATCATGCTGGGTTGCAGCCCCTTGGTACCAGGTTTCCATTTCAGAAATATCTGGATGAAATTGTTCATCATGCTTATCACTTACATTACCCAGACTGGATAGGAAAATCAAAGTGCGAGTGAAGGAAACTGAAATTTAAGAGACATTCTGCAACACATCCATTTATATGATTTTAGCATGTTCTCAACTCATTAATCATAAGTTGGGGCTTTGTGGTTTCCCAGAAATTTCCATACAACTTGCACAAATGTACCACAAGCTGTTAATTCTGGAGAGATGAGCTCTGAGGGGGATATGGGATCACCAGGGAGTTTTCTAATTTGGGATACAACAAAGATCTATCAGCTTTCGGCTTTGCATCACATTGGACTGTGCCACGTTTTTCCGTAAGCCATCTGAATTTTGATCACTGAGAATTAATCGAATTAAAACACTTGTGAGATATTGTTAGACTCATAGCATAAATGCCAAATACATATACTATATGGACAGAAATATTGGAACATGTTGAATTCAGGTGTTTCTTTTCTAACAGGGGTCTGGGCTACAAAACAATAATAACAAATGTCATAGAATAGTTTGATATTGTAATAAACATTGTTGCATTTCATTGTTGTTGTTTTTTTAAATTGGTATCTTTGCTTCCAAAATGCCTCAGAGATGTTTTTTGCTTAATTTCTCTCAACACTGGTTTTGTTTATTTATTTTTCTTAATCTATGACTATGGTTTTAAATGTTCTACCTCTAAATTTCTAAAATATTTTTCTTGCTCTGACTGTAAATAATCACCGCAACTAACCATCTACTGTCTTCACATCTCAGGAAGAAAAATGTCCCATTGAACTTAAAAAGGAAATACTGGTATTCATAAACTATATGGACAAAAATATAGGAACACATCAATATTAAAAATCAATATGATATTTATCACAATATATTATGACTTTTGTCAGTATTTGCTGTGTAGCCCAGACCACCGTTAGCAAAGAAACACCTGAATTCAACGTGTCCCAATACTTTTGTCCATATAGTGTATGACTTAGACAACTATGCTATGAGTCTAACGATATGCTGCTGTATATTGACTTGCATATGGGTGCTTCTATGAAACTGGATTTATTTGGTACCTGGCACTTTTCCAGCTTTTTAGACCCAATAATAAAAGAGAAATTGACCTCAGATGAATACAAAAAAATTATACTCTTGCTCTGAGCCATCCCAAAATTAATGAATTTTTAAGAAAATATTGGGGCCAAAAATAGGACCAAAATAGGGACAGGAAAAGCTGCCTAAGTGTCAGTGCATTTGATCTTCAAAACATGGCTTGAGATGGTCTTATATACCGCTATAAATAAAGACACTGTGTTATATTTGATGATCTTAGTGGTTTTTTTAATCCAGACATGCAGATTTTACATGAATCCGCAGTCTCATTCCAGGTTTCGTAATTAACCCATCGGGTCCACTGCCCATTTAAACACAAATCACAAGTGATTTTGCATCAGTGGTCACTTTTGTGAAACACTCTGCCTTGCATAATTTGTTTGAATCCCAAAATGTACCTGTGAGAGAATAAAAAGATATTCGTAAAAACAGCATGGAATTTTTGTGTCCTTTTTATCGTGTTACACACTGATTTTTGTATAAAAATAGTATAAAAATGTGTTTCATCTGAAAAATAGTTTCTTCTATCTCAGTAAATATTTATTTTTTCAATAGACCCAAAGTGCTTCCAAAACTTGCTTCATCACATTAGTCTACATGTGGCTTGTATATTTAGCCCCTCTGTCCTGTTTTTAGGAACCAGTTTCATAGAAGCACCCATATTTCAAAAATCCTGACATGCTGGAATATTTCTTACACATTTTCGAATCAGCGCACCTAACTCAGGTAAAATCCAGTATTTTCCTCCTTTTTCTCATCGTTGACCAGTGTAATGTCAAACTTTTGCCTTTAATTTTAGCCTCACATTGCAGTTGTGGCTCAGGAGGTAGAGCAGGTCGTCCACAAACCAGAAGGTTGGCGATTCCGTCTCTGGCCCCGGTCCACATGTGGAAGTGTCCTTGAGCTACACACTGACCCCCATGTTACCTTCAATGACCGTTTCACTGTGTGTGAATGTGTGCATGAACAGGTGAATGTGACACATAGTAAAACACTCTGAGTTCCATTAAGGCAGGGTAGTGTTATAGAAATGGAAGTAAAGGTGATTGTACTTTATTCATTACTTATAGGCATAATAGGTTCATATATCTGTCTTCTTCCTAGTGTAAGATATGGGTAAGGGTTGCAAATGCACTGGTGTGTTATATCAAGATTCATAATGCTTTCACAACATCCTTTCTAATGTAAAATATGTTCACACCATCCCTTGTTATGTAAAAATCTCATCAATAGTTCCATACATTTATAGCACTCACGGTGTTGGTAATTGCCACCCAATGTTCCATTTCATCACTATGATGTGTTCCCTCATTACTGCTTGAAGAAAACAGTTGTCATTCCTGTCAATTTTAAAGGCTTTCTCCCAAGTCGACCTTTGACCTACGGACAGTTATTAGAAATCAAGAATGGGATGTCACTAGTCCTTGTTAAATAACTTCTACAAGACAAGGGATCAATGCGTCTATTGGAATTCTGTTCATGTAGATCTGAGGGATATAAGGGAATGTCACTCAATCTGTTTGTGTGTGCATATCCTCCTTAGACCCAATAATGTATTTTTGTCCTCTGTAGTGGACAAGAGTTTCACAGTTTTATTTAACCCTTTCATGCATGAATTATGAGAACCTTAATCAACATTTATTTCCTGAGTGTTTTTATTTCTCTTTAGGCATGAAAAGAACAATGTGACTGAAAATTTTCTTATGAACCTATTTTTAATGGAGTTAAAAAAAAAAAAAATGTCAGCTTGACACAATGCGTTTAATTTTTGAAGCAAAGAAGCATGGATTTACTGATATATTATGTGAAAACTATGAAATAAAAACCTTTTTAATGCTGCTAATCTGCTGTTTTCTCACATTTTAACATACTCTAATACTAGTCATTACTCACTTCATGGACATAATATGCAAAAAAAAAAAACTTTTTTGTTTAAAAAAAACAACAAAAAACAGTTAATTGCAGTTTAGTAACAAAAACAAGCAATTTCTTTATTATTATTATTCTTATTATTTTTTTAGTTTAGTTTATTTTGAATATGCAACAAGACAAAGTAATCTTACTTAGTCCTTAGAAATAAAACAGGTAGTAAGAGGTCATGGAAGAAAACAAAAAAAAAAAACAAAAAAAAAAAACAAGTTAGACATATACATGACTTCATTTGCACATTCGAAAAGGAGTGGGAGGAAGTATAATTTATTTAATCCCACCCCTTCGACATTCAAACATGTCACTGCAGATCAGGTTTATCAAGAACAGCAAAGTTACAGTAATGGTATGAATGTCAGTGTATGGGATGGTGCATAAGTGTCCACTGTGTTGACTGATACGGAACTAAAACAACAAAACCCATGAATATACAAGAGAACAGCTGCAGAATAACTGTTCACTGGAGTGACCACCGTGCATGAAAGGGTTAAAGGGGTCATATTTTGCTAAACCCACTTTTATTAGTCTTTGGTACATTTATTTGGGTATTTGGACACTAATAGTTCAAAAAGTTTGAATTTGAACCCTCCAGGTGCTGCAAAGCTATCTTTATACTAGGGATGCACCGATACCACTTTTTTCCAGACCGAATACAAGTACTTACATTTGAGTACTTGACGATACCGAGTTCCGATACGAGTACTTAATAATCCCATTCCAGTTCTTAGTTCCTTTTGTAAATGTGCTTTATTGTCGTTGTCATTAGTCTGACTGGAAAAAAGTGCTGCTACTGACATTCAATGTGTCGGAATGAGCGTTTCTCAATTAATCCACCAGGGGGCACCGCTCCAAATTAACCATACTGGACAAACACCACAATGAAGAGGAAAGTTTTTTGAGAAGAAGAAGAAGAAAGTCAGTAATAACAAACATGGAGACGACAGAGGCAACACTAATGTGATACTAATATTGCAGCGTTTTCGTTCATAAGGTTTAACAGCTTAGCTTCAGCAGGTAGAGAAAAGAGAAATGAGTGGTAAGTTTGGTTTTCACTTCCGCTGGCGGGGGTCCACACCGCTCCGTACTCTGGTATTCTCATTCTGGGTACTCATCCGCCAGCACCTGGAAAACGGATGGAATGTATGCAGAGGACGGACAGAACGCTGCGTCCGTATCTGTCTGTGTCTTTAACGTTACTTGCAGTCCGCGTTACTTTTATCACCGTCATTTATTTTGTAAAATCTCCACACTCTTCACACTCCACACACGCTACTCCACTGCCACGTACCTGCTGCACTGAACTGTGAATGTCACATAGCCGTAAGTGGTATTGGTGCATTTCTATCGGATATCTTTTACAAGTACGAGTACACACACTGAGTATCGGAGCTGATGCCGATACTCATATCGGTGCAACCCTACTTCATATTAATTTTCGCAAAAATCAAGTGGATTTCTACAACCTGTTTCAATTCCTGCTTATTTTGTTATGTTTTATAACTAGTTACATCATGACATTTGCACATACACTGGAAAAAATCAAAATCTTACTAAGTGTATTTTTCTCATTTCTAGTGAAAATGTCATCACACTTAAAATAAGACATAATCACCTAAAGAGTAACTTTAATTAACTTGAAGTATCTTGAATTAAGCAAAAAATCTGCCAATGGAACAAGTGAAAATTATCTTGGTAAGATTTCTTGACATAAGATTTTTAAGATCTGTTGTCTAAATATAACTTCTTATATCTCACTGAAAAGTTACTCTTTAGGTGATTATGTGTTATTTTAAGTGTGATGACATATTTTCACTTGAAATGAGAAAAACACACGTGGTAAGATTTTGATTTTTTCCAGTGTATTAAGTCAAGACTTCTGATGAACATTTCTCGAGGTACGCCATAATTGTTTGTCAGCAGCAGCGGATGTACTAAAAACTGAAAGTATGTCCAAACTTCAAGCCGATTACCTAAAATGTTCAGTTGTTGGTTGTATTAACGAACACAAGTGGCTGAACGAGACAGAAAGCACGGTAAACAACCTGGATGGGGTGGGGCATGAAGTGGCTTATTTGCATTTAAAGGGCCAGCGCTCAAAATGACCTTTCTGGTGTCATTACTCAGAAATAGGGCTGAAGATGGACCTGTGGAGTTGAGTTAATGAAGAATT
This sequence comes from Sphaeramia orbicularis, assembly GCF_902148855.1. Lineage (NCBI taxonomy): Eukaryota > Metazoa > Chordata > Actinopteri > Kurtiformes > Apogonidae > Sphaeramia > Sphaeramia orbicularis. The sequence goes on from NC_043960.1 coordinate 16,853,219, forward strand.
CAGACCCAAGTATAGCATTTATATTTTACATAGACCACAGGGAAATGTTTTAAAATGTATAATTCAATTTACAAAAGCAAAATATCACTCCTTTTAAAAAATAAAGTCCACCACAAAGGACATTGCATCAATAAATAAATAAATAACGTCTCTGAGAAAACTGTTACATCATGCTGTTTGCAATCAAGGCGATTAATTAATGTAAAAATGCCAAAACATTTGCTTACTGGGTCTCAGGAAGATATTTGTCCTTATTTACACCTACTGATCTGTCTCCTATAAAATGAGACAGAAGTGCAATAGAAAAATTTCACCACTTCCCTCCAGCGAAGCTTACGTTCATCACATTTGCGATCTTATAACACCACTCAGACAGACAATTTCCCTTCTTTCACAGCTACGACTAAGAAAGTAAATGTTTTTCAGAGGCAGATAAAAGGGAAAATCACTTGAGGAGTTACATATATAACCAGAGAAACAACAGCCAAAAACAGTGGCCTTGTATTTTTCATGAGTCATTACCCCTACGGAACAGACCCGCCGCTTTGATATTTAAAATATCAACGCAATTACGCCATTACTTTGTCTAACAATGACAGGCTGGCCTCAGGTTGTGCTCGGAATTAGAAAGTGGCTCCTGATTCAGAATTCACTCTTCCCTCTCGAGTTTATGATAAATCTTTAGTACAGAAATAATTACAGTAACTGTTTATATTCTCGCAGTTTTAATTCAGAGCTCCGAGCAGAACTGGATGATAATATGAGTGTTTGCGCCCGGGTGTGTTTGGTCTGCAGGTGGTTATCTAATGGATTTTGCACTGAATTTCACATTAAAAACATCACAATGATAAAAATAAAATAAAATAAAATAACTTTGCCAAACTTCCTCAGAGTCTGTTGTCTGCAAACGTCTTTAGAACTCATGATAATTGCTTTTCCACTCAGTAAATGTTATGTGCTCTCATGCCCCCGAAATGAAATAAAAAATAAGGAATGTAATGTCAGTACTTTCGTCTTACACACAGTGGAGAAGAAAATAAGCACTAAGAAGACTGAGATTCTTATCATTTAATTTATCTTGCTCAGTATGAAATATTCCAGTAGGAATCAGTAATTATATACAATCCACAATTCACTCTGTGTGAGCTGCTAAGATGGCCTTATTTCAGCAGGGTGTGATAACTCTGCACGAAGACAGAGGAGTTGAGAATTCATTCACTACCCTTTAAAGTTGGCAGGAAAAAAAAATAGTCAGAAAAAACTGTCTTCGATCAAATATCACCATGCTTATTCTGTCAGGGCAGTGGGATCTTCAATATACTTGCTATATAAAGAAGATTTAGTTGCAGCTTGAATCTATTATTAATTCCAACAGATCATGGAAATGATTTCAGCTCTAAGCACAACTCTCTCCCAGGTATGTTAACCCGAAAAGACCCAAACATCTACCAGTGACCAAAACCATTTACTGATCTACACTGCAAAAAATAATTTATAAGAAAGTGAAAAAAAGTCTTATTTCTAGAACATCTTATTTTTCATCTAAATAGAAAAAAAGCTTGCCATGAAATGTTTCCATAAGAAAACTATTCTTGTCTAACATATATATATATACATATATATATATATATATATATATACACAAACTTTTCTGAATAAGATTTTCCAGCCAATATCAACCCAGATTTTACTAGTAACAAAGTATGGCAATATTTTGCAAATTATCCCAGCAAAAAATCAAGATAATTTTCCTTATTTTAAGACTGAAACCACTGGCACAGCTTCTCAGTTCAAGAATCTTAACAATTTATTGTTTTTTACAGGTTTAAAACATGACAAAAATGATAGCACAGTTATGACCCTTGACCAATTTAAAAAAAATAACTGAAAAATTCCTATGACCAGAAAGAATGTCGTAGATACATGAAACAAAAGACTTTTTTTTCTCTCTTTCACTCCCATGTTAAATTTCTGTCACTAACATGTTTGACAAAAAAAACATGTTCAGACAATCACTGCTTATTCAGTTCTGACTTTTTTTCCACATACTATAGATTGATACATTCACAAGACTCATCACAAGTCTCATGTGCAAGAATTTTTGAGACAGGATGTATGATTATGGATTAATATCAGTTTGTTTGAGAGGTGGTTTCTTAGTCAGTTTAACATGGACAACAATGTCTCCTCCAGAAGAAGGAGCAAATTGGTCATATGACCCCATATTGGGCATTTACCTCAGTGGTAATGCATCGGACTCCAATGCAGAGGACTTGGGATCAATTCCTGGTTGAAGTGGTCATTTTCACCAATTTGACCAGATTTAGGAATATTAGGCCTATTTCTAGCAGGATATTTTTGGCAGTGTAAACTGGTTAATACCTGTGAATCCACTAATTCTATCAATACATGTAAATAATTGGTCTTAAAAGCAGTTCGTCATCTTTCATGGTCATCAGATATGACCCATTTGGACATTCAGAGGCACCATAGTTACTGTGGAAACAGTCGTCTTCTACAACATTGACTCACCAGTAAAACTCATGGAGTTTGTGAAACAACAGTGGTTGTAGACACTTGTTTTATGTTTAGTTACTGATACATTTTACCGACAAAGTCACTTTTTCTTCAGTTTTCTCTGTTACTGATATAATAACCCTCAACTTTAATCTGAACCTTTTATGAACAGCTATATGATCAGTACATTGAATATTGGAAAATACCTGATATTCATTGGAAAAATGCCAAATACAGAGGATTATTTCATAATAATTGGTGACAAATCACTTAAGAAATGTTAAATATAGTGGAAAAAAATCATTTGGGAACTACCACAGAAGTAGCTCAGGGTCTTTATGGGTTAAATAAGGAAAAAAAGCAGAGAAAAAAAAAAAAAAAAAATCAAAAACATCATTATTGCAGTGTCAGTCTGGCTGTAACTGTGTGTGGACTGTCAGAACTGATATGTAATGTATTCAAGTATTGTTATTTTCTTCCTCTGTTATCTGGCTTTAACGCTTGTTGTGTTGTTGTTGTTGTTGTTAAGGAATGCATTACTCTTGCACCAAGAGATGAATCTACTGATGACATTTGTTTTGGCTTTTTTTTTTTTCTTGTGTTAGGACCCTCTAATGGCTTCATTTCCTCTGGCTATGCAGTTCAAGAGGAGCAGGAAGATGGTTTTGATAAATAGTTCAGTAAAATGTGAGTGCCACTATGTTCATTTTAACTGAAGAACCAGAAAGTACTTTGATGTAATTTTTTCTTTGAAATATTGTAATTAATGCCATCAAATACCCAAGTCATTCTCACTAATAGTAAATTCCCACCCACTGGTCTAATGTCTAATACCTCTGCGATTTCTCCTTAAAGTATTTATGAGATGATGTGTCTCTCAAATTTCAAAAGATTTCTGAAGGACACTCCCTCAGCGACTTCAAAAGAATTCCAGCGGACTCGAGTGGAATTAGCTGTTTATTTATGTTTTGCTTCCTGAGACAAACAGACGGTAGAGAGCATCTTGAGAGTAAAGTAAAAGTGTCTGTTCATGTAAACATTGTACCTGAGAACATGCCAGTAAAGGGGAAAACAACAAACAAAACAGCAAACCACCACAGAGGAAACAATACAACAACTGAGACTGAAAGTAGCTGGTAAATAATAGAAAAAGGACAATAATGAAATGACTGAGTACAGACAGACCCATCTGACAAGGTGTAAATGTAGTGTTTAATGTGTATACTGATAAAATGAGACTCTTATAACATCAGTTTTAATTGTTATTCCCAACACTGTGGATGATACTAACAGGCAAAGCAGTGGTTTTCAGTGTGAAAGTGAATCATAACATTCAGTTCAAAAGATTATTATTATTTCACCAAAGTATAGAGTCCTGAATCTGCACCTGCATAGCACACAGACTGGGCACTTTACCAGAGTTAAAAGGATATCTTGAATTCTCATTAACCCATAAAGACCCAAACAGCCACTGGCGACCAAAATCATGAACTGATCTAAAATATTTCAAAACCGTTGAGCCACTAATCCTATCAGTCCATGTAAATAATTGAAAAAAATATAAACAAATTTTACATCTAATTTTTAGCCATGATGTGAGAGATTGATGACACGTTTGATAATTTTTACCTTGGGTTTTGATGATGGAAAGAAGAAAAGAGATATAAAAATACTTGTGTTTGGTTCATGGTTCAACTAAATGACAGACTGGAGACTTACCGTAAATAAGCCTCATCTGTCGCTCAACCTCAAAATTGTCAATTGCGTCACAAAATGATCATTTCTTTAACCCATAAAGAACCAAAGATCCACCATCTACCAAAATCATCTACTGATATAAATTCTGTAATCCACGTTGATCCACTAATTCTATCAATACATGTAAATAATTGGCGTAAAATACAGTTTGTCACGGTTTCATGGTCATCAGATAGGACCCATTTGGATGTTCAGAGGCTCCGTAGTTGCCATGGAAACACCGTCATCCTGCACCAAAGAGGAATTTTTGCGGATATGGGCATGGGTAAAATTAAATGAAATGTGGGCGGGTAGCGGGCAAGGAAGTGAAAAAATAAAAGAAGATTCATGGATGAAAATAATTTGCAGGACATTTAATGATGATGATCACAGTGGTTGATCCACAGCCTGTTTGTTTTATTGTGAAGTGAGCCTCACATCTGTTTACATCTGACCACAGACGTCACTGAACAGCACATATTAGAGATTTATTGATGGCGTGTGTTTTAGCCAAAAAGAAAGCCCTTAAAAGTGAGTTACTGTGTAGAAAATGTGTTTAATCACGGGTTGGGTTGGGGGTCTAATGAACGCGGGTACGAGCAGGTGCAGATTGGACATAAAAATTGGATTGGACAAAAAATGTGGGTAGCGGGTTGGGTTGTGGGTTTGGATATGTGAACCTACACTCAGTTTTTTGATATATTTGCTAAAAAATGTCACTTTTTCTTCAGTTTTCTCCGTTTCTGATAAAATAACCTTTGAATTTCCTCTGAACTTTACTGAATATCTACATAATGGCTCAGATGGTAGAGTGGGTCGTCCAATAACTGAAGAGTTGGCGGTTCGAATCCCGCTCTGTCCTAGTCAGTTCGTTGTGTCCTTGGGCAAGACACTTCACCCTCCTTGCCTCCAGTGCCACTCACACTGGTGTATGAATGAGTATGAATGTTTGGTGGTGGTCGGAGGGGCCGTTGGCGCGAATTGGCAGCCACGCTTCTGTCAGTGTGCCCCAGGGCAACTGTGGATACAGATGTAGTTTACCACCACCAGAGGGAGAATGTGAGAGTGAATGAATAATGGGTCAATAATGTGAGGTGCTTTGAGTGACCAAAAAAGCACTATATAAAATCTAATCCATTAATTAAATATAGGAAAATATAAGATTTTCACTGAAAAAATGCTACGTCAAGAGAACAATATTGCTATAAATAGTAGGGCTGCTCGATTATAGAAAAAAAAATAATCACGATTATTTTAGCAATAACTGAAATCACGATTATTAAAAACGACTATTTGTTAACCTTAAAGTTGTTTATTTTTTTCTTGCAAAACAATGTCAAATATACTCTTTAAACATAAATAAAGCTTTTAAACACTAAAACAAAGTCTGTTCACTTTTGTACGAAACAAGAAAATCTTTGAATGCAAATCAGTGTACTGTAAATTCAAGTCTGTTTCCTTTTGTAAACAAATAGTGCACTGGAATTAAACTGCTCTAGACATGCCATAGAACTGGAGCACTAAAAAAAAAACACGTAAAGTGTAAATTATACGTTCCAGTATGTTCAGTGTAGTATGAAACAGTAAACTCAGTGGCGTGCTGTGAGGTTTCAGTTCAGGCCTTTTGTGTACATCAGCCATCTATAGAATACACGTTAGGGTTATACGGGTTAGGTTAATACGGGAGTTGCAGCGTAAAGAGATTCGGAGACTGAAGATTGCATTGCGGACGAAGTTGTAGACGGAGTTGTTTTTATGCATTTCAGTTTGATGCGTTTCAGTTCAACTTCAGATGGTTACAAAGGTTTGTTGTGTTAGCGGTCGGTGCGGACACAACTACGAAACACTTTTAGCACGTGATGTGTTTTTGCTCTTCGTCTTCTTCATCAAACCCAACGTGATTCCATACAATTGAATTGGACTTGCCTTTTTTGTTTACCAAGCACTTCTGCTGGGATTCTCCTGCCGTTTTTCCAGACCGCTGGTCCAACTGTCCTCTTGGGGTGGACCTGCCGACTAGCAGGCAGCAGTAGCTTAGAGGGGGGCGGGGCAGAGCAGCTCATGGGAGCTTGTGTGCGTGTGAATTAAAGCAACTCAAAATTAATAATCGTTTTTTCTCGATTACATAATTTTTGCAATCGTTCCGTGTAATAATTGAAATCGTAATTGAATTTCGATTAATTGCACAGCCCTAATAAATAGTGATAAATCACTTTAGAAAGGTGAAAAAGAGAAAAATTCATTTGGGAACCGTCACAAAAGTAGCCCTGGGTCTTAATGGGTTAAAATTCTTGTATTGAGTTTCCTCACTGAATATCAGGACTAAAGTTCACCATTCACACTTGAGATCACTGAAGTGTGAGTTTTAACACTCCCCATCTGTACATGCATAACGCTTTATCTGGGAAGTCTGTGAAAACCTGCAACAGCCTCCAGCACCAAAGGCATCTACTGATCTAAAATGTTTAGTCACTTTTGTTCCACTAATCCTGCAAATACCCGTGAATAATTCAAGTAAAATGCAGTTTCACAGCTTTTCAGCATCACCAGATATGACACATTTGGACAGTTAGAGGCTACGTATTGAACATGGAAACACCATTATCTTCTGCATAATCAATTCACCGATAAAACCTGTGTAGTTTGATCAATCACAGTGGCTGTAGATGGTTGTTTTAATGTTCAGTTAATGACATATTTTGTTTAAAAAGTTACTTTTCCCATAGTTTTAATATAACAAACTGCATTCACTCTGAGCTTTTATGAACATCTACATTGCCAGTAAATTAAATAATGAGAAAATACATGACTCACTAAAAAATGCATAAGGCGGAGGATAATATCATATTAAACTGATAAACTGTTAAGGAAGGTTAAAAGTAGGTCAACGGGTGAAGGTGGGATGGATTTGTTACAGTTTGGAAGTAACTTGCACAACACTGATTAGACTGGCTTACAAAAAAATGTTTTTTGCAAGTTGTCTAGGTTTTTTCAACTGAATTAGGACCATTTTGCACCACTAAATCCAAAAATTACATCTGTTTTTCTCAATCAGGTCAGGTTTTTTGCTAATTTGATTTTGAAAAATTTGACCTTCTCACAATATTGATTACATTTTTGTTTCTTTATCAGTTGATTTTTTTATATAGTTCTCACCCAAAATAGGTTTTAAGAGAAAAAAAAATCATTTTCTAACAGGATGTATTTATTAAGTGTTACAAACTGTAGCAGAATACATCAGGCTTATTTTTGCAAGATCTTCTGGTCGAAGCCATTTCATTCACCTGTAATATTAAAAAAAAACAATCATAAATTGGCAAAAGTAAAATCTTCAGAACTTGTTTATTGCAAGAAATATGAAAGAATTTTGTATCATATGATGTGAAAATGCCCATAAATGTAAGCAAAAATGTTAAAAAGCCAATATGTAGCATTGTTCAGAAAGTTGACCTGATTGAGCAAAATTAATGTGGTTTTTGGATTCAGCACACCAAAATTATCCTAAATCAGCTCAAAAAACTTCAACAATAAATTTGTTGTTGACCGGTGTTATATCCCTTTGGATCCCAGTTACTCAACGGTGCCAAACTTTAAAGTTACTTAGTCTTTCTTTCCCTTGAGGACATGGCAGCACAGACATTGTCACACCTGTTTCCCATCATCATTGACCACAGTTAAAACCTACTGTTCCCTTTCATCTTCGTTGGAAAGGTGTCTAAGCCTCCCATGGTAACAGGCTTCTGGTTCTGTTCCCTTGTCCCTGCTGGAGAATGAGATTATTTGAGCGTACTTTGTGATCCTTTAACCTATCTTCCCTGGTCCTCACTCGTAGATCCTCCTGTGCCGTTGCAGCCTCTCCTGGATTCCATCACCTTGTCACAACTATAGTCCGCTCAGTATTCTGCTCAGCTGTTTCCTCCTGGTCTCCGCTGACAATGCCCTGGTTTCCATCTTCTCCAACTACACATTAAAAGTATTGAAAATGCTCTAACCACACTTGCCTGCCTCTCTGAATCTGCATAAGGTTTTGCATTCTCCCAGCCGTGACAACAAGGCCACTTTCATTTATAACAGGCCTAGCTCTATCTGCATTGTGGATTTGTCTTACCAGTGTTCTTCTACTGTCAGCGATGGGAGACAAGACCAACAGGTAAACACATCCTCAAGCTGTTGTTCTGTCACTGTCACCACCGACGACAAGGAGGATGAAGATGTGCAGCCATGACTGATGGCAGAAGGTGGTGGAGTTTAGCGACTGGTTTTAATGTCGGGTAGTGTTTTCCACTGTGATCTGACTTGCTATTTTACTACACCTGAGGTTGTATTTGGCCAAGTTTATTCTTTTTTTTGTTTTTCATTACTGAAAGACAAAACTCTCTACAGAAGGGAGATGCTTTTGTTGTTGCCACGATCGTTGTATTGTATGTATTTTCAACACCGGAATAAGATATGTACATGTGACTTCAGAGATATTGTGAGCCTTTAACCCATAAAGATCCAAACTATCAACTGATCTAAACTGTTTGATCCTCTGATCCTATCAATACATATAAATAATTGATGTAAAATGCAGTTTCTCAGCTCTAAATCATAATCAGATTTGACCCATTTGGACGTTCAGAGGCTCTGTAGTGAACATGGAAACACCGTCATCTTCTACAACATTGATTCACCAGTAAAACCCATGGAGTTGGATCAATGACAGTGATTGGAGACAGTTAAAGATCTATTTTGCAGAAAAAATGTTTCTTCAGTTTTCTCTGTTTTGGATATAATAACCCTCGATTTTAATCTGAGCTTTAATAAACATCTACATAATCAGTACATTAAATATAGGAAAACACCTGATTCTCACTGAAAAATGCAAAATACAGAGCATGATATTAGAATAAATGATGATGAATCACTTAAGAAAGGTTAAAAAAAAAAAAAGAGAAAAATTCATTTAGGAACTACCACAAAAGCAACACTGAGTCTTTATGGGTTAATGATCTCACTCCAAAGTCGACATGAGCTGCGAACATTACATGAGAAAATAACCCACAACTCACTGTATTATTAAGTTAAACTCTGGGGTACCTCTGAAAGCCCTGAAGCATAAAAACAGATAAACAGGGATGCATTGATCTGGATACATTTAGTGACACTACATTAATTATTCATGATAGTTCATAGACACGGATCAAATCAATCTGAAATGAAAGGATCAGATAACGCAAATTCATCAGCTGGTTTTATGAGTGTTTACTTTACGATGCTAAATTTGTTAATTAATTATTTGATAATAATTAAGAAGCCCCACACTCACAGACATTTATGACTAGGACTATTTGTGTACATAATTAATATCTTATTTTGTCAATTGACTTTTCCATAAAGTGATTAATAAAGTTAATGCCGTGTCTTTGCTTGTTTTTAGGAAAGTACTGTCCCATCCTTTTAGACATTCAGATCCTTACAGACTCACACTTGGACAATAACTGGCTGACGTCAATTGATACTTAAAAAAAAAAATCTCATAATATCCAGGATACTGATGTGAGTATTAACAGTCAGCAACCACATGCTCCCTGACAACTAAGCTCAGTTGTGCTATGAAATGAACAGATGGTTTGATTTGATTTGAATCAGATCAGTTATTTCACCAAGGATCTGCTCTTTTGAAAAAAGAAAAAAAAAAAGAAAAAAAAAAGGCAAAAACACAACAAATTGAGCATTTATGGTTCATTTATCTAGAAAATTCCGCTTTCCATCTATCCAAAAATGTGACAAAGATTCATAAAATACAACAAGTCTGGTATGTATTGGTGATGCGGTGGCATAGTGGTTAGCACTTCCACCATACAGCAAGAGGGTTCCATGTTCCACTCTCAGAACCGTTCTGCTGTGTGTTTACCGTTTCTCTCCACACTGCACAGGTATTGTCAATTTCCCCCACTATTAAAAACAGGTACGTGGGTTAATACTGCTGTCAAAGCCCTTGACAGTTGTGTTGATGAACTGTGATGCCTTCAATGACCTACAGTGTGCTATATGCTAACGTTGGATGCTGTTTGTGTATTGTGGTGCAACATGAAATCACGTAAATATACATGTTACTTTTAATTGTTGTGTTATCTGTACGTATTATAAGCTTTCCACGTGTATGTTCACGCCGCGTCAAATACCCCAGATTGAGGTTTAGGGTGGGGTTTTTTTGGTTTTTTGTCAGACTGGGGGGGTGGGGGGTGGGGCAGTTATATACATGGGGGTGCGGTCCATAACTAATGTAACTAACGCTGGCGTGAAACAAAAGTGAAACTTTACATACTTTCAACGTCCAACTCCTGGGTTCTGTTCCTCTATTATACAGCGGATCTTACACGAAATGTTCACAACTTCCAACCTGTAACTTCTAACCCCCCCCTCCTTTACGGTGCCCCAGTGAATGGGGACGTTCACGAATTCGGAGACAGTTCGGTTCAGGTGAACATTAGCACCAGTAATGTAGGATATACAGGGTGGGGAAGCAAAATTTACAATATTTTGAGGCAGGGATTGAAAGACAGTGTATGACCAATTAGTTTATTGAAAGTCATGACAATTTATTTGCCACAAGAAAATTTAGATAATAGAAAATGTTTTTATTCTATGTGTCCTCCTTCTTTCTCAATAACTGCCTTCACACGCTTCCTGAAACTCGCGCAAGTGTTCCTCAAATATTCCGGTGACAACTTCTCCCATTCTTCTTTAATAGTATCTTCCAGACTTTCTCGTAATAGTTTTGCTCATAGTCATTCTCTTCTTTACATTATAAACAGTCTTTATGGACACTCCCAACTATTTTTGAAATCTCCTTTGGTGTGGCGAGTGCATTCGGCAAATCACACACTCTTTGACGTTTGCTTTCCTGATTACTCATATGGGCAAAAGTTTCTGAAAAGGTATGGATAACAGTGTTAGGTATGATTATGACATCAATATATGTTTGGTTTCAAAACAATTGACATGGTGCCTGCTGAGAAAAAACAACTAAATGTTCATTGTAAATTTTGCTTCCCCACCCTGTTGGTGTAAGAAAACTGTCACAACCTGCCTGTTATTTCAATTGGTTGCCCCCCCCCGAGGATGAAAATATTATGTTAAATATTGTGTTAATTATGCTTGATCCCAACATTTTGATATTATATGTTATATGTTATAGTTTATATTATTTCAGTTTTTCATGGTGGTTTGGTGTTTGAAATAAGAGAAAATAAACCAACAACTCATCAACCATCAGTCGGAGCGTGGTTCTCTTCTCTAGTTGGAAGAAAAAAGTTTAAGAGCAGCTACAGGCATATCACACTAGAGAACTGGTTTATGAGTGTGTGCATGAATGGGTGGCTTTGTAAAGTGCTTTGGGTACCATGAAGGTGTAGAAAATGCACTACCAAGTGCAGTCCATGTACCATTTTACCATTTGTGCTGTAATATTAAATGTTCGCAAATGTCAGCGTACATGTCCTAATGTTTTGACAGTATTGAAACGCCAAGGACACAGTTCTCCTTGTATTGAATTAAATGCACTGATGTGGCATGTATTCAAATCAAGAGTAGATTTACACCTCATCTTGGGCAGCGATAAATCCTTAAATATAAATCAGGACCCAAATGAAAAGTAATACAGCTTGGGTGCTTTGTAGAATGTTGCATTTGTACAACTTAGCACTTTTATGCTATGGAGGGACTTGAGTTGTTTGTCTATGCTGCATTTTCACACATATCTCAGGATACTGCTTACTGACTTGCTTCCCCCAAAAAAACAAATAACCCAAGACCAATCAATCATCCTCCTGTGTTCATTAAAATGTGGCTGTGTGCCCAATGTTGCATCAAATAGTCAGTGGAGGAGGAGATGTTTATCTGCATAAAATGGGTGAACAATAGGGCCTCAGTGTATGTGGAGGGGGTACAATAAGGTTCAAATGTTGATCTGTTTTTTTAATATTTAGCAGTGAAAATCTTGAACGATACTGCAGAAGTAAAATAAATAACTTCAGTATTTTGCCGCTATGATTAGAAAACTTTAGGAGAATCCTGACTGGAAAAAGTTTTCTCATCTTTAATGCATTAAAAATTTGTATTGAGCCACACACTTGGTTCTGCATATTGTAAGAGGGGATGCTTGTTAAATAAAGCTTTCCTATCTTCGGTTACATTATGCACGATCACACTGGTTAACATATGAGGAAATCAGATCCAAAAAGGAGATGGGGGCTCCTCCTAATACGGCATTATTTTATTACTATCAGCCAAAGAGGCGCACAAAGAGAAGAGTTAATGGGACAGACTGATTGAGGTGAGCACTCCCATTCAAGCACTGCTGAGTCTTTGACCACATCTGTATCGATTTAGTTCGTTGATAGTTGTCACAAGACAGCTGATAGATAGCGGAGGATACACTTCATTAGCTCTGAGCGTCTCTTTACTAGCCACCTCCTAAATCTTTGCTGCTTTTTGTGTGGCAATGTCAATAAGTCCACCATCGCAAGAGAACCAGACCCTGTTCACCCTGTATTCTTTCTATTCACTTCATCTAACAATGAAGAGATAACTCATGGTACTGTAGAGGGGGGAGGTGGGAGATGGGATGAGATTAAGCTACTGAGGTCTTAAAGGTAAGGCCGACTGAGAAGAAAACAGTGTTACAAAAAAAGCTGCTGTAAAAGCTAATTCACAACTAGTGTTTGGGAGTAATGACCTATATGCAGTTGTGTCACATAGCTAAATTGCGAAATGAATTTAACTGTGATCTGAAATGTTAATTAGATTACCATTAACTTAGACTCACACAAACTTTATTGATCCATAAGGCATATTACTTGGTCACAATAGCTCAGTTCCATACAAAAAAAAGCAAAAAAGTAAAAAAAAAAAAAGAAAAAAAGAAAGTATGTGTGAAGAGATAAAAGCAATAAATATAAATAGAATACACTAATAAAGCAGAAACATACACGATTTGCATATGTGCAGGAAACAACAACACAAAACCTTGGTGATTACAAAGCAGTTACATAAATAATATTACATTCATTCTGTTGTTCTGCATCTTGTCTCCTTTCTGGACAATGTGGGTCATCAATGCCGTTGGGACACATTTGAGAGCTACACCATCTAGGCATAGCTTACCATGAGCGCTCCCTATATCCGAACAGGCTCCATTCGTTTGGCGCCATGCACCCAAATGATACACAAATCTGTAGCTAGACCTACTTGCTGAAATGGTCTTTGAATTAGCACCATTGGGAGATGAAAGGTTGGAAAAAATATTTTTAACCTCTGCCAAGGAGATTACGTGATCACTTCTGATTAAAAACTGTTTTTCACTTTCGCTAAATGTCTAAAACCACCAAAGGGGTGTGTGATTCACCCCTGCACCGATTCTACTTCAGAGAAATGTACTCTGCCGGTAAGTGGTTCTCCTCTTAAGTCATAACATGAATTTGTCTAATCACCATCTGTGGTTTGATTGTGTGATTTTATAATTTTAGTACCTTTATGGACATTAAGTGCACCATATTACCACATTATGAATCACTGTAAAATGACACTGAAGGGGGAGATATTTGTTGTTGTTTTACACTGATGGCTGTTAAATGTATATATAAATGTCCATATATTTTATTTATATTTAGACTTTTTGTGGGTAATTCACTTTATTATCCCCATTTGGAAATTTGGCTTCTGTATTTTAGGCAAGGCAGATTTATTTGTAAAGCACAATTCATACACAGGGCAATTCACAGTGTTTTACAAAAATGGAAAAGAGACAAGTTAATAATACACAATTAAAACAATCAATAAAACATAAATAATAATCAGTTAAAATAAAGTAAAAGGGAAGACTGTAGATAGAACCCTTTCAGTTGTTCTATGCACAGTTGAATAGAGCAGTTTTCAGCCTGGACTTAAACATTGTCAGTGTAGAGGTCTGTCTCACTGTTCCAGAGTTTAGCTGCATGGAACTGAAACGCAGCTTCACCGTGGTTAGTCCTGACTCTGGGGACCAGCAGAAGACCTGTCCCTGAGGTTCTCACAGTCTGAGATGGTTCATATGGGACCAACATGTCACAGATGTACTTTGGTGCTAGACCATGGAGAGACTTATAAACGAGCAGAGTTGTTTAAAAGTCTATTCTCTGAGCGACAGGAAGCCAGTACACAGACCTGAGCACAGGACTGATATGGTCGTACTTCCTGGTTCTAGTCAGGACCTGAGCAGCAGCATTCTGGATGTACTGCAGCTGTCTTACAACTTGTTTAGAGAGTCCAGTGAGAAGGCCGTTACAGTAGTCTAACCTGCTAGAGATAAATGCATGAGTAAGTCTCTCTAAGTCTGGTTTAGACAGTAAACCTTTGATTCTGGCAATGTTTTTGAGATGGTAAAGGCTGATGATGTAATTGATTTAATGTGGCTGTTAAGATTAGGTCTGAGTCCATTATTACCCCTAGATTTCTAACCTGATTTTTAGCTTTTAAAGTAAGAGACTCAAGATGACTGATGACACTTTCTCCGAGTTTTTGTGGGCCAAGGACAATGACAACAGTCTTGTCTGAGTTAAGTTGGAGAAAGCTGGTTTGCATCCACAGTGATCTGTTGGAGGCAGTAACAGAGTGAGTTCATAGGCTCATATTCACCTGTTGTCAGCGAGATGTAAATCTGAGTGTCATCTGCATAGTTGTGGTAGGACATGTTATTCCTGCGTATTAACCTGGCCGAGGGGCAACATGTAAAGACTGAACAACAGTGGTCCCAGGATGAACCCCTGGCGGACCCCACAGGTCACTGCCATTTGGTCTGACACACAGTTTCCGATTTGAGCAAAGTACTTCCTGTCCTCAAGACAGGACTTGAACCATTTCGGGGTTGGACCATAGGATTTTACCATCCTGACAGGACCTATCATTAGCATTAACACTTTCAAAGATCTAAAACAGCTTCCAAAGACTAAAAGCATTTACTGATCTACAATGTTTAACCCATAAAGACCCAGTGCTACTTTTGTCTCAGTTTCCAAAATTTTTTTCTCTCTATTTAACCCATCCTAAGTGATTTATCAACATTAATTGTAATATTATCCTGTGTATTTTGCATTTTTCCTGTGAAAATCAGGTATTTTCATATATACCATTTACTGATCATGTAGACACACATAAAAGCTCATTTTGAGGTTTATTATACTAATATCTGAGAAAACTGAAGAAAAAGTGACTTTTTCAGTAAAATATATCATTAACTGAACATAAAACAAGTGTCTCCATCCACTGTCATTGATCCAACTCCATGGGTTTTACTGGTGAATCAATGTTATAGAAGATGATAGTGTTTCCACGTTCTGTATGGAGAATCTAAACATCCAAAGGGGTCATATCCGATGACCATGAAAAGATGTCAAACTGCATTTTACACCAATTATTTACATGTATTGATAGGATTAGTGGATCAACAGGTATTAAACAGTTTAGATCAGTACACGCTTTTGGTCACTGGTGGATGTTTGGGTCTTTATGAGTTAAAAACTGTTGAACCTATAATCCTATTGGTACATTTTAATAATTCTGGTAAAAATGCATTCTCTCTTCTTTCACTACCATCAGATACGTCTCATTTGGACATTCAAAGGCTCTGCAGTGAACATAGCAATGCATAGCAATCTTCAGTAACTTTGATTCAAACCCATGGCGTTTGACAAATGACAGTGGTTGTAGATGCTTGTTTTTATGTTCAGTTAATGATATACTTTGCTGAAAAAGTCAATTTTCCTCAGTTTTCTTAAATTAACCTTTGAATTTACTCTTAGATGTTATAGACATCTACATGATCAGCAAATCAAATATAAGAAAACACCTAATGTTCACTGAAAAATCAACTAAGCAGAGGATAATATCGTAGTAAACGGTAATCAATCACTTAGAGCAGGTTAGATGTAGAGAAATATTCATTTGGAAGTCACCAAAAAAATAGCTCTCTCTTTACAGTTTGTATACCTGCTTTTGATGTTGAGGGAAATTGGAGGAAATTTAATAATAGGTAGTGCAGCACAACATAATTTCATGGAGAGTCAACAACTGGGGGCTTCAATATTGTAATAAAATAGACTAATGCACAATTGCAAAAACAGCTACAGGTACATTTTCTGTGTTGCTGATTCTCGTGTTAACAGTGGAGAGCCCCAGGCTAACACAGCTAGAAACAGTCACAGTAACTTATATACAAAATATAATATACCACTGGTACGAGCTGATGAATCAGAGCTTGGACATGTGGTAACACTTGGTTAAACTAGCCAATAACGCCAACTGACAAAACAGAGAGAATCACAGGTCACGATTAGTGGTTTAATAACATTGTGGAACAAGAAAAAGAGTGGACGGTTGGCCTTAGTGAAGGTCTGTGTGCTCTGACTGTCCTTTTAGCTTCAATGTGAAATAAGATTCCAACACTGCTGTACAAAACATGTTCACGGGCAGTCAAAAGAAGGTCAGAAAAGTAATTTTAAAAAGTCACCGTTAATTAGCTATATTATTTGGATGAAGGAATTAAAATAATTGCATCACTTACTGCAACTTTAACCGTGCAAGTACGGCAGTATAGTATTTCAAATGTAACCTTCACCACAGTCAAAATCAACCAGTGTAAGTCCTTTAGGAGGCTGCTTCGGTAATCAGTCATGCAAGGACAGACCGTGAACCAGGAAACACGCATCATGCATTATGTGTTAAACCAAGTTCAGTTTGTTTATCCCATCAGAAAATTGTCTCCATGCACGTTTAATCTTCCTATAGAAATGTTAAATGGTTATTAAGAAATAATAAATAATGAAGGGTTTTGTTTCGTACATTACAGTGTTTGGAAAATCTCTGTGCTTTCTATTTATTTTGGGAATTATTTATCTGTGGATAAATAATTGAGTGGCAACTGATGCTCTGCCTGACAAAATGAACAGCCGTTGGTTATCAACTGGGAGCAGACCAGTAAAAAAAAAAAAAAAAACAGTAATGGAATTCTATTGAAGCGGTTGTAGTTTCAGTGTGTTGCTCAAGGACACCTCAATGCTAGCTGCATAGGAAGGGCAGAGAATTATTCATTTTCATTCCCCACCCACATATTCCCAGGCAGTCCAGGGAATTCAACTGGCGACCTTCCAGTCACAAGCTCGCCTGACATATCAACAAAGAAGTGTGCATGGGAAATAAAAAAAAAAAAAAAAAATAAGCCATACCCCCAGAAAAAAAGAGGAAAAAAAAAAAATCACGGGAATGTTATAGAGGCAAACCACACTCACTTTTGTGCTCTGAAAATATTTGATTTGCAAATTTGCCTCCTCGCATCAAACAACAAAATCTACCCAGCTGTTAATTTCCTCTCACCCCTAGAGACAGTCCCCGCTGCTAATAGAGAACGGCAAAGGTTAGACTCACTGACGAATGGAACGAACCCACATGTGGTGTGACCTCTGACTCACCTCTGCAAATCCATTGCAAATACCACTATCTTTGCTGTTACACTCAAATGATCCAGTGCTTTGTATGTACCCCCATGCATCTTTAAAGGCTAAGTGTTGCAGTGTTAGTGTGCAGGTGTGTCCTGTGAGTTTCACTAATGTTAAACCCTGTACGCATGATCTGCTATTCATGGTTTATGTAGCTATTTATTCATGAAGGTAGTTAAGTGTTTTTGTGACTGTGTGTGTGTAAATACTTAAATAGCTTCCCACCTCATTGATGTCATTGCCATTGTCCTCTATGCAGTATTATATCTGTGATGGTGATTACAATTATACACCCATGGTTGTGAAATGTTAAAATTATGCTTCTAAAAAAAAAAAAAAGTTTTTGTTGCTGGGAACATTAGTATCACATGTTTTATGTTATTATCATCAGTCATCCTTTTTTCTATTCACCACTGATGAGATGTAATGGTACAGAAAACTTTCAGTTCTATACATTTTCCATACATTTTTGGTGCAGTGAAACCAGTAACTACCGAAAACTAAAAGTGAAAGTTTTTTGTTTTTTTTTTTTTAATCAGTGATAGTTAACAAGACAATGTGGACAAAAAAAACAACAACACATAAACAAAGGGAAACTCAAACAAATAAACAAACAAACCAAAAACAACAATGACAGAGTATTGACAAACAACAACAGCAACGTCATATTACAAAGAAAAAGATCATAAATGTAAATAGCAACTAAACCATATAGCTTGGTTAGGGGTGACAGGGAAAAGGGGAAGAGGGGGGTGTAAATGAAAGTGAGAAAGAGAGAGGGGGGAGTGAGGGGGAAAATAATAATTGTTGTAATAATACAAAAATATTTAACAATACCAGTAGCCTAATTTGCTAGAATTATTGTGGCAGCAGTAGCGGCGGAGGCAGTCACAATACTACTAGTTAAATAATTGAATATTATTATAAATATATAAATATAGAGGACTTATAAAAGTGAAACTTAAGGTTCCCATAGATAGGGGTGTGTATTGGCAAGGATCTGGCGATACGATACAAATCACAATACTAGAATCACAATAACAAAATATTGCGATATATTGTGATACTGTTAAAAATGCAATTTTTTTGTTTGTTTCTTTTTTTTAAATGATTATTTCCTTGAAGAATTGAATTACACCAGAAATACGCACAAATACTAAACACATTTTTATTTGATCAGAGCAGGATCTAATGCTATATCCCAAAATGTTCCTGTGTTCAAACTGAAATTCTATTTTACAGACATTACAGTTTAAGATCCTGTTCAAATGTTCATATTCTATTAGTTCAGAACAAACATGAAAACATTATTTTAGTTCAATCCCAACAAAGAAACTAACATTATTTAATAAAAGAATATTAAATAATAATAAATAAAATATAAACGAAAAAAGAAAAACAAAGAAACAAAAATGAACCTCCACAATATCTGCATTTGAATAAATACCGAAAAACGTTGATACAGTACTTTTTAATATCGATACAGTATTGTGAAATGAAACATTGTGATATATTGCGGAACCAATATTTTCTTACACCCCTACCCATAGAGTTGGGCACACTGTGAGCAGCACAGACTTCGCGAGCACTGTCCGCAGACGTTTGAGGTTTCATAGTTGTGCGTACCAATTTCCTATATTTACATCATCCTACATTGTGTGACACTGAGTACATGTATGCAGCACTGAGAATTCAGCAGAGGTGCAAGGTTCATGTGGAAACTTAAGGCGAGTATTTGCGTTCTTTACATAGGCTGCACATATTCATTCGGTACACCTCTGTATTGTATTGAAGGCCCCAAATAAGACACTGGTACAAACGAGTGCACCATTACACCCCTACCAATGATGTATATTGTACTTAAAATTAGACTCAGAAGTAAGGAAAGGGTACGGACAGTTCAAGAAAGAAAGCATGTTAGCCAAAAAAAGAAGGAAAAGAAAGAAAAAAGAAAGGAGTCCAAAAAGAAAGTGTCTAAGAGGTCAGAAATCTAAAAAAGTCAAGGTTCAAGAAGAAGCACATGGTTGAAAAATGTATGCATTAGGCCTGTAACGGTACACAAAATTTTCGGTTCAGTACGTTTTCGGTTTTCAAAGCCACAGTTCGTTTTTTTTCGGTTCGGTACGGGAAGAAAGAAAACCCCTCAAAATGTCTATTAATGCATTTATGAATTTTTTTTTAACATTTTTCCCACAATTTTTGGAGACAATAGAATATAGAAAAACAGGAATAATATAATTCTGCTGCTACAAATCAAATAGAAAATAAAATAAATTATTAATATTACTAAATGTATTTTAAACATTAGTATTGCACTTTTCCCTGAAAGGTAGTTTTGAACAAACAAGAAAAATCTAATCACAGTTCTGTCAGTTCACATTCTGCATAAAAATAACAAAAAAAATTCCACATGAAGTGCAACATTAACCAGAGGGTAAACTGGTATTCTGTTTAAACAAACTGAAGAGCAACTTTGACAACACAATGAACCAAATTATTTATTTTAGGACCGAGAACAAACTGTTTAGGACACTGTGTGTATTTGTGTGTGCCTGTGTGCACGGGGGATTTTTTTTTTTTTTTTTTTGTCGGAGCTGGGGGGTAGGGGCGTGCAGTTATATACCTGGGGGTGCGGTCCATAACTAACATAATGAACGCTGTTGTGAAACGAAAGTGAAACTTTACATACTTTAAACGTTCTATTTATTTCTCTATTATACAGCGTGCGTGATAGACAGACAGACAGATAGACAGACAGACAGAGCTAGTGTCAGTGTTTTAGAAATACTGTAGTTCCTAGGGGCCAAACAACGTCCGTCTTATTACCATCTCTTTCCTTGTTGTCTTTCACCTGAACCTGAACTGATCCAAACTGGACTGTAATGATGGTGGAGGGTCTTCAGTCTCTTCCTTCCAGGTTCACA
This sequence comes from Sphaeramia orbicularis, assembly GCF_902148855.1. NCBI lineage: Eukaryota > Metazoa > Chordata > Actinopteri > Kurtiformes > Apogonidae > Sphaeramia > Sphaeramia orbicularis. Next base: position 16,873,911 of record NC_043960.1, read on the forward strand.
TCATATTTGTTCTTTTTTTTTAACCTTATATCAACTGCTATTTCATATTTCAGGTCAATATGTGCTCCTTTATTAAGTCTGTGTGAAACTTGCGCAGATTTAAAGTTCCACATCGAACGACGTGTTTCATTCCTTTTTTTTCTCATCATACTGTACCGTTTCAGTACAGCTGTGTACCGAACCGAACAGGGGTGTACCGAAACGGTTCGGTTCAGTATGTGTACCGTTACAGGCCTAGTATGCATTGTAATGCAGGGAACAAAGAAAAGTGAAATTGTCAAAGTAAAATTGTCAATGGAAAAATTTTTAATGTTGGAAATATAAGGAACCGTTTTAATAAGCAGATGTATGTGTAAATTACCATAATTTTATCCAATGTTTGTGGTTCTGTGGATCTAGTCTACATGTATTGATTATTTATTTATTACTTAATTAATAAATCATTTAATTTATCTTTCTGCCCCTTATATTTCATTCCTTTCAGGCTATGATATAATTGAATACTACTACCATTACTGCTATTACTATTACTACTTCTACCACTATTTATGGGCGCCTTTCTTGATGCTCAAGGTCACCTTACAGATAAAAGCAGAAAATACAATGAGATACAATAAAAGAGTATAAAAGACCAGAAAATACAATAAACGTGGACACTGGTGGCCACATCAACCACCCACGCCTAATGTACGGTCATTTATTCACGCTTTCCCACTCATGAAGAGTCCAAAACCCTGAACAGATGAGTTTTGAGTTGGGATTTGAAGTGTGGGAGTGAGTCAGTATTGTGGAGGTCATGGTGGAGTGAATTCCACAGCTGGAAAATAAACATAGGCTCCATACATTAATAATCTATAATGGATGAACATGGTAAACAGTGAAAAAACACATACAACACAGATATAGGGGCTCTACCATTGGATTACCGGTTGCCATGGTGAATTGTCATCTCCCAGTTCAATTAACGACGGCTTTTTACAGTCGCCACACATATTAAACTCAGCGTGAACGTACTCAGAGCTGATTTGGTCTAACTCGGAACACATATTTTGGAACCAAAACCTCAGAGTTTCCCATTTCTGTGTTCATGAACTCAGAGTTCAGGCTTAGGCCACATACACACTCATGCATATTCATCTCCATCCGCAGTGGTGCTTTAGCAAAGTTTCAGAAATAATCTCCAAACACTCTCAAATGCTTGAAACACATACCACATGATGAGGGGAGGCGATAACGCCGCCGGACACGGGGATATTATCGCAAATTGCTTGAAATAATAGCTTGTCTGTGGCGAATGTAGACAGTAGAATCAGGATAAAAAGTGGAACTAAGTGCACAACAGAGGAGAATTGTGACTAATTTGGTATCTATGTTAAATTAGCAGCTGGTAGTCAAGGGCAACATGTTTTTTTTTTCCTTCCAGAAAGGGTCACATGTAGGGAGCGTGGTGAATTTGTGCCGTTCCCATAATTCAGTGAAGCAGAGTTCGGGTGTTTGTCTTTATTTCTAAATATTTACACTTCAGTTCATACAAGGCTTAGTGCGCAATACAAAAAAAAAAAAAAATCCCTGTAATGCTCTTAAAAAAAACCTTTTATATGGCTGTTTTTAACTCGACTGTTTTTTACACTTGCATTGTATTTTTTTACCTTTCTGTTTTACACTTCCACTTTATTGTCAAATGTTTAATTGATTTGTGTAACTCAAGCAAATTACAGAATGTAAAATCAAATTCTGTTGCACTGTACTAAGGTATTTTGTTGATAATAAAGTCTTTTCTATTCTATTAGAAAAGAAAAAGGAGAGAAAAGGACAATAAACATGTGATTTTTGATTTACACTTCCTTTTCGTTTGTATAACAAGTGGTGTCAGGCACAACAAACCCCGCCCCTCGCACTGTATTATCGATCCCGCTGATGTCATCATGTCTATGCATGTGCTGATGTCAGTATATCAATTGCCTCTATATATGGTAGAAGTTTGAAGTAAATTGAAACAAAATTAATGTTTTTATAGACATTAGAAATTTTGCCCATTATAAGTAAATGGAGAAGAAAAGATTTTTAAAAATCATAAAAAATTTCAACTTTGACCTACTGTTCCTAAAACGTAACCATATCTATTCTGGGTCACTGGCAATCTATAAACCCAATTTAGCATTAATTCAATCAACAGTTTTGCTGGTAGAGTGTTAAACAAACAAACAAACAAACCAAAACAATACCCCTTGCCTCCCCTTCGGCAGGCAGGGTAATAATTTCAGCAAACATAACATGGTCATTTTTCTATGTAACCACTTCAGCGTAAGTCCTTTTTTTAACTACTTGTAGTACTATTCTTTGTAATTTGTAGTCCAAATCATCAAATTGCTGTGGTTTTTAATTACTTACATGATGTACAAAATAAGTCCAGTACAGTCCACTCACGATTAAGCAAAAACCACTGCACTGATTGACATGAGGGGCATAAACTAAGGGCAGTCCGATTCAATTCAGACCATGTTATTGATTTACAGGACTGGGGTGCCTTGCCGGTAGTGTGCACCTTCAGAACACTTCTCTATGTTCCCTTCTATTTTAGCCTGTATTTAATTCATGAATGTTTGATGCATCATGTCATTACTGATGCAACTTGTTGATGAACACCAGCACAATATTGTGCATAATTAATACACTTCTGGAAGCATAATTGATTTGTTTCTATTTGTTTGCTTAATGGCGCTTACTGAGTGCAGGTCAAAGGTCATTTTTTTTGCATTTCATTAGTCCTTATATGACTGTAACTGCAATTAGGTAAAATGGGTGCATGGTGAATATATTACAAGATTAGCATCTTTTCCCAGAGGAGTCTAAAACATGAAAATCCACTGTAGAAGAAAGTTGTCTCCTGTTTCAAAGCTGCTGCGGAATAAAATCATGTTGTTCGTATCAGTCGAAACATCATTCAAGTCATTTAGAACGCCGCATAATTTTGTGAGAAAAAAAAAAAAGGATTGCATTGGTCCATTGTACCGCACTCTACTTCTTCAACAGCCTCACTAATAGACCTATGTGAAGCCTGAGGCATTTCTCTGCTGTCACTCTCTCTCTCTTTCTACTGTGTGCGTAAAGAGACCTTGTTCTTCTGTATAATAGATTTCCCACTTTACATGCAGATGAACACAGGCAATTTATTTATTTTTTCTTTTTGTGTGTGAGTGTGTAACACAAAAAAATAAATATATAAAATTGTTTTAAAAATCTCTTATGTCTGTTAAGTGATTTATGATAAAATACCATAGACTGACAGGAACCGCGATGATTTGTTTTGCATAACTGGGTTTCTTCTGTTTCAGGCCCCTGACAGGCACTTATTACATCCCCACATCTCAATTACCATTTCGTCTGGTGAAGTGAGGAACACTGAAGTACTCACCAATACCTCTGGCCTTGGATATGTTATAGTCATCAGTGACAGTATTCGCTTTCTCCTGCTAGCGCATATGCTCTTTCTTTAGACAGACAATGCTGATTGTCCTCAGCCTGATGGCTCACAGATCTCTCATAATGCACTAACAAGTCCTTGGTAAGAGCCTCTTGACTACTATGTACCTGGTTTGTGTGATATTTAGTTTGCACAACAGCTATCATCCAATCAATAACATACTTGTCTTTTGTGAGGCTCTGCATTCAATGTCCCATTTGAGACAGACAGACAGACAGACAGACGGACAGACATTTGTACACATTCAGGTACATAGGAATTATTATGCAGAGGTCTCACAGTGCAAGCATAAAGGTTAAAAGATACAATCAAATAAAATTCAAAGATATAAGCAGTATAAAAGTATAAAAATATATGGAAATTAGTGCTGTCAAACGATTAAAATTTTTTAATCAGATTCATCACAGGGTTGCTGTGGATTAATTTCCATTAAATATCCCTCATTTTTAATCTAAATTAATTGCATTTTATTGTGCATGAGACAACAGACTCAAGAAAGCAGGGAATATATATGCACTTAACGTGTTTGTCGCAAGCTGGTTGACGCATTAGCTGAAGTGCTAGCAGAATCCCCGACTAATGTATGCTTTGTGTTAATGTGGTATTTTAAGTTAGAAGTGCTTCTAAAAAAAGTGCTAAAAACATGGTTTGCCGACAACTACACCTGTACACATTAACCTATGGCTCTGTGTTATTCGTGTCATGATCATGGATGCTGTCTGTCAATATGTGATGTCTGTTTTACATCCCTGTCTGTGATTCTGTGCTGATGTATTATGTGTGATTATACTGTATGTGCTGCCTTTGTATGTTTGGATTATATGTGCTTTCTCTGTATGATTGTACTGACGCTTCACTGTTCTCTTTTATCTTTTGTTGGTCGACTGTTCCGTCTTGGTTTTTTGTACTCATATTTCCATCCAGAGGGCAAACATGCTGTTTAGCGTCTTCCATCTTTATGGGTTGGTTCTGCTGCCTGTCACTACCGGATCAACTGCCCATTTGCACATGCGCGACACTAACTCTACTTGGACAAACTGCCCAAAAATGTGTTGGCAGAGACATTTAGAGTAATTTTGCGCTGCAGATGGGTTAATTCCATTACAATTTTAAATCAGATTAATCGCGATGATGGATTAATCCTTGTTAATGTGTTAATTCTGACAGCCCTAATAAAAATATAAAAGCAGTATAAAAACAATTTAAAGACAATAGCACAGTGACTTGTAGTCTAATACATATCTAAAAATAATTGTTATCCACAAATTGCACTTGTCCGCCTGTACACCGATGAATTTTTGCACACAATTTAATGTCGTGTGTGTGTTTGTTGACAGTGAGAGTATCCAGTGGTCTCTTTTCTACCATGTTTGTTCAGACATCATATCAGATGCTATTATGAGTGAAGAAGGTTCAGCAGTGTGTACACTAGGGATCATCACGCACAAGGACTGTTTCAGCGCGACTACCTAAAGCAGGGGAACGCCGGACCAGAAGTGTGGCCCAGATAAACTACATAAGATTCCCTGTTGGGATTAATTTTTCCCTTGATTTATGATTGATAGATGCAGAAAAGCAGTGCAACCCAGATACGGAAACATGGGACTGACTATGAATTTAATAGCAATGACAGCATAGTGATGAATTGAATCCATTCCATAATTCATCCTTTAATTAGACTGGTCCATGTCTATCCATCATAGCTCTAGAGAGATGGATGGGATCGCTGTGGTTTATTGATGAGGAGGTAGTTCTATTTGATTGCTCTCATATTTGACTAAAATACAGTAACCGCAGCAGTCCTACCTAATATTAATGGGTGGCGTGAAACCCATTTTAATGTTTTATCTCATATCAGGTGATAACATATGGAAACAAAAACTCTACATATTCTTGACATTGAATAGAGATCAGAAACTTCTGTCTGTACAATGCTTTAATTTTGTCTGCACGGATATGGACAAAACAGAGCAGCGCCACAGGAAATTGTGGCGGCGGAGTGGCCAGTAGATACAATAGGATCCAATAGGACCTTTGGCATAACGCAACTAAGAAAGGAAACTATGGCGGAACATCATCAGTTTCGCTCATCTGTATTATAAAAGCCAAGTGGCCTCTGTGTGTGTGTGTGTGTGTGTCTGGGGACTCACACAAAATCTGGAACGCGCTCATTGCTGCCGTTTGACATACTTATGTATTTTTGGTCAAGGAACAGACTAGCGAAAACAGCCATTTGATAGGACCAATATTTTGGGAGATATTAGTAATTTTGGAATACAATACCCTTACAATTACATTGCTATACCCAGAACACTTTGGCGGTGACTGCTGGACAAATGCGGTACAGCATGCAAAAATACACAACGGCGTACAAACTACCACATCTAGAACCCGTAGATCCTCATGGGTCAACGCACTAATTAATGAAAAGCAGAGGTGGGGAAAGAAGATGTTTCACTCAAGTACAAGTACACACAGTACTGTAAAAAGTAATGTAGAATATCAAATAGAAGTTCATGCATTCTATAATTACTCAGATAGTGAAAGTATTTCTGCATTTCTACCGTCGATGCCTGTGCAAAGCTAACCCCACACCAAACATCTCATTAGAATTAGAATCGCCTTTTTCCACTAAGTATCTCCAAAGGAATGCAACGAATTTTACTCCATTTTTTTTAAACTATGCTCTTTCTGTACAACATAGTAAACAAGTAGTTAAAAAAAAAAACCAACTAAAATAGAGTTTAAATTAAGTTAAAAAAAAAAATTGTACAACAAAAGTGTATAAACACTTACGTTAAGTAGTGCAATTAAAAGATATACAATAAGAAGACATGATTTCTTGATGGTCTGTTACATCACAACATCTATCATGTGCAACATCTGACGCACTGTAAAAATGGGGGGGGGGGGGTAAACATCACAAATGCATGGGGCCCAGCATTTCCAGGGGGGCCAGTGGATGTAGGTTAGAAGTTGGGGTAATTTTGTGTAAGCTCCACAGTAGAAGAGAGGCATAGAAGCCCGGAGTCAGCAGTTCAAAGTTAAGTTTTACTTTCATTTTCACACCCGTTGCGGTTGTTACAAAACTTATGAAACACACCCCTATACCTCCAGTTGTTACAGTGCATTCATACCCCCCCTGCTCCGATGACAGATTTACAGATAATTTCTTTTCTGAAGGGCCCACAGCATCCCTTACCTTCCATGGGGTCCACAACTGGTAGTGGCGCCCTAGAGTGACATGTGCAGCTCTATGTATGTCTCTGTCTTTTTCATGTGTTATCATTCCATCTGTGTAGGCTGAAGTCAATCTTGATGTTGGGAAGGCAATACACCAATGGGGAGGAAAAAAAAAGAAATCAATAAACCTCCTTGTAGTACCCTCCGTGTACTTCATTACTCTCCACCTCTGGTGAAAAGAATTCTCTGACCACATGTTGCAATGTTATAATAGCCTCACAGTCCATGTCCATTTACAATAGCACTCCATTTTTCCTATGATGCACATTGTTACAACCTCATACAATGATACCTAAAAGTTTTCACTCTCAGATACAGTATGTGAAGTTCTGGGTCCTCTGAGGTGGGCATCTTTCTTCACATATGCATAACCATATATGAGCCTGAAGACGATAAAGTTGTGAAGTGGTGAAAGGTGCATGTAATGCAACACAAAAACATTAGAGTTTATAGATTTGTTTTTATGCTGTGGATGTGTTTTAGCCATTATGCTTCTGTTGACCTCGTTCTTAGTGCTGCCACTAACAACAAATTTTCTAACCACTAATCTTTTGACACATTTTTCGATTAGTTGCCTAATCTAAATGACTGATTTAAAAAAATAGTCAAGTGTTTGTTATTTTGTTGTGCCAATTTTAGCGGACGGGAATGAAGCTTAAGACGCTTATAAGACAGGGGTTTCTCTCTTTTTCTCATAGGGCTGCAGGTGCCAATGCCGGCATGGATTGCCCAGGTGCAGAGGCATACCCGGGGCACAGTGGCATACCTGTTCCATCGTGGCATAACCATGGCACAAAGCCACTGCCATACCCGTGACTTGTCTCTGGCAGCGGTCGCAGGGAGATCCCATTCCTACTGCAATTGAGACAGGAGGGAGACCAAAAATAAATAGGCAGTCAATAGTAAAACGACACGTCGACTAAAAAAATTGCCATCGACTAATCTTCACGGTCGATTACGTTGACTAATGCCGCATTTCCACTACATGGAACCGGCTTGACTCGACTTGGCTCGGCTTGACTCGGGTACCAGATACTATTCCTGGAGACCGTTTCCATTACAGGATACTACAGACTTTACAGTACCTGGGCGTCATAGCGATGCGGCGCGTTACTTCCGTGTCATCTGCTCAGAGTGTCACTGATAAACTCGCTCATTGCGTGTTGTCTTGTCAAATCCATGCTCATTTTTTTACGTCGGCCACCAAAGACTGAATCTCCTGAGTGAATGGTGTAGTTTTGCTTAACCTATCGCTATATTACAGCGGGTCGCAGAGACGACTCTCTGACCAATCAGTGGTCTGCAGTGTTTACACGTCACATTTAAGTATCTGTTCCTCAGTCTTGGAACTTCGGCGGAGGTGATACCAAAAAACTAGTCCCAGGTACCAGATTCCAGGTCCTTTTTCATAATGGAAACGCAAAAAGGCCAAGTCGAGTCGAGTTGAGCTGGTACCACGTAGTGGAAACATGGCATTTGTCGACTAATCCCGGCACCACTACTCATTCTTAAAAAATACTTTAGTTTCTTCACTCCTGCTAGCAGTCAGAGGAACAAATGAGAGAAAACCCAGAATTTGGGCAGCCAGTTATCAGAATAAGTATTTCCTACTATAGGTTTTTGCAAACCGCAGATACATTTTACTGGTCGGCATGGATGGCAGGCACACAAAAGCCAGGACTTCAGAGAATGGAGACTGCATCTTGACTACTGTAATTGTTTTTTTGTTTTTTTTTTGGGGCTTGGAAAAAATTCATTAAAATATTCTTTTAGGATGGGGGTTGCTCCTCTGCCATACTGCGTTATATGTTTTCTTTTTGTTTGTTATTGTCATTTTATTCCACGTGTGCTTGAGAGCCACATCAAAGACGAGACAAGACATGACACTATAATTGATTTTTTTTAATATCTATATATATTTCTAGAAAGCATAACATATATGTGAGCTGTATTATCAGCGAAATCCAACATAATCCTGTATTCATTTTCTTATTTCTCAGTAGCATCTTGTGTGTTTTTCATCAATAAGAGTGTTATTGCATTCTAAAATCAATAGTGTTGGGGGGTGTACAGGCACCAGGAGCGGATGGGGGTGGGGGTAGGGGGTCCCTGCCCCAAAACCTGGCCTGCTCGTGTGTCAGTTTATGTGAAATGGCCTAATCATTTCTGCAGTGACAGCACAGTATAGGCCCATAGCCTTAAAGCATTTTGAATGAACGATACACAACATTGAGCAACATATAAAACCCTATTCACAAGGTGACACCTCATATAGCTGCTCTGTATCCATCTTTAAGTCTGCCGCTTTTGCAGAGATGAATTCTGCAGCACTCAAGTTGTTGGGCAATACAAAAACTGTGTTAAAGTTTACAACATGGACTTGGGATATGCCAGTGCAGTCATAATTCTAACATATTTGTTTTGTAAAGTTAATAACTTCTTTCTTCGTTTTTTATATCATTCTATATTTCTGTCACGAACAAATAATCCTGGAAGTGAAAATTGGGTATAAAATGATGCTCAAATACCCTGTTAAACATGTTTGGAATACAGTCGTTCCCATCAAAATTCAATTGGGCTTTTAAAGACTAAGAGCATCCTCTTATCGTAAATAGAAAATCTGTTACCAGAAAATCCATTAGAAAGGAAGAGCTTTTGACATGGGCAAAAACTGATGAGCTGGACAAAAAAACAGAGTAGAGTGCAAATGAAGCAGAAAAACGTCAGAGGAAATGTCTGTGCATGCTGAGAGACATCTTAGGGTAAATTAAAAAGGTGATTCTTTTTCAAAACAAGGAGCTCATTTGCTTTTTCTCCCCATTATTTGTCTCTTTCAAGCAGTTGGATGCAGTGACACCAGAACACTGTGCAGATTTAGGAATATGTGTGTGTGTGTAATTTCATCCATAAGCATTATATTACTGCTCTATAATATATACTCAAATAGAGTGACGTGCAAGAGCACAGCAGAGAAAAATCACAGCATGGAGAGCAATTATAATGACATAACAGAAACCAAGTGTTTTAAAAGTGTTATCTTAAAACTGCAGAACACAAATATCCTGCATTATGTTTTAACAACAATTTGGATTTGATTGACAGGAAAATCATATTTACAAGTGCACTGTTGTTGGAAACACATTGGTAAAAACAATACTGTATTTTATAAAAAATGATGCCATAAAACCAAACACATTTTAATTTACATCAATGTCACATTGCAAATCATAATGCTTATTCTTTTATGGTTGAACAGTATATGCACTGTAACCTGCCTCAAATAAGGATTATGGAAAATATAGTTAATTGCTTAGAAATACACTGGAACTAGGGATGCAAATTATCGATTAATTCATTAATCATTAGTTGGTTGACCTTATCGATCGATTAACGATTAATTGATAAGTGGTGATTTTCCTGAGAACCTGAATTCCTTTTTCAATACGGTCTATAAGGATAAAAGCTAAATATTGTTTATATACTTCATGAAAAAAGCATGTCATATTCCTTAATGACTGATTTTTGAACCATTGGATACAGTCAGTGTTTCCCGTGGAATTCATCTGTTGGTGTGGCGGTGTATGTGCCGGTGGGGGGTTACTCGGCCGCACAGGCACCATATGGCCAGGGGAATCGTGCGTGTTGGTTGGTAACCACGTGTGTGCGTGCATCACTTTCCGTCCTACTTATAATACTGTAGGGCACAGGTGTCAAACATGCGGCCCAGGGACCAAATCCGGCCCGCCAAAGGGTCCAATCTGGCCCGCAGGATGAATTTGTGAAATGCAATAAATTACACTGAAGACATTAACAATCAATGGTGTCAAAATAATTTTAATTCAAGTCCCACATACAGACAAATACAGTCCAGTTAGATTCCAAGTGGGTCAGACCAGTAAAATATTATCATAATAACCTATAAATAATGATAACCCCAAATTTTGTCTTTTTTTTTTTGGTGTAAAAAAGTAAAATTACATGAAAATGTTAACATCACCAAACGATACTTTTACAAAAAATGTGGATAACCTGAACAAATATGAACAAATGGAAATGTCTTAAGAAAAGTAAATGCAATTTTACCTATATTCTGCCTGTTACTAAATGTTTTGTGCGATTAGAAATGCACATGTGTAAATGATAAACTGATAAACCGAGGCAGAAAATTGTTAAAATTGCACATGCTTTTCTTAAGACGATTCAAATTTTTCATGTTTTTCAGATTTTAAAGGAAACTTTGTAGATGTAAACCTGATCATAATATAATTTTACTTTTTTCACTGATATTATTGTATTGGTCCGGCCCACTTGAGATCAAGTGGGCTGAATGTGGCCCCTGAACTAAAATGAGTCTGACACCCCTGCTGTAGGGGAACGGGGCGATGCAGTCCGTGCCCTCGCAGAAGTGAAAGTGAAACTTTTCCCTCATTTATCTTTTTCCCACCTCCTGAAGCTTTGCAAATGCATTGCATACCTGTGGCCTGAATCAGGAACCGGAAGGATGTTTTCAACTTCTGTCTCACTGACCGTGGACTAGACCAACCTCCAGGGAAAACACTCCGATACCAACACTGCATTTGTGCGTGTATTTATGCGGGGGTGCACCGCTCTCATAAACAGACGGGTTCTGTGTTTGGCTCCACCATGTCCATAAAGACATTCTAACTCATCAATGCCATGATCCGGCTCAATGACCGGCTATCCCAGTTGCTGCGTCGCTGACAAACAGGCAGCCTTCGGACAGGTGTGGGCAGGTGGACAAGGGCAATTAACCCACAATTAATAATGTAATCAAGCAAATTCTTATCGACAATTAATCGTTAGTCGATTACTTGTTTACATCCCTAACTGGAACCTTTTTTTTTTAATTTCTGGGAAGAGGACAGCTCAGCTCTTGCATTGCAAAGAATTAGCAGAAAAATGTCTATGACGACGAGGTTTTATTAAAAATGAATGACTTTGATCCTGGGTACTAAGATATTAAAAATCACATGCTAAATATATCATTTTCATCGACAGACACAGGTGCTTTCAGTGCAGATGCTCTGATAAAATCACTGAATGCTACCATGCCCAATCTGCACTTAGACGAAGTAGGTGAATAGTGCATGAAGAAAGTAGAGCATCTACCTTAAGAGCCAGCTATTTTTGTAGAATAGGTAGAACCCAAGGAAGCTAAATTGTCAGGTCACCAGAATTGTGTGTCTGTACCAGGGCCAATGTTGCTTGTCATCTGCTGAATGCACAAACAAGAAAAATAGTTGAAAATAAGCGGTGCCAGGCACAACAAACCCTGCCCCTAGCACATAGTTCACCCATTATAAGTAAATGGAAAGATCTTTAAAAAATCATAAAAAATGTGAACTTTGATCTACTGTTCTCAAAATGTAATGAGATCCATTTTGGGTCACTGGCAATCTATAAACCACATTTGGTAAGAATTCAACCAATAGTTTTGCTGCCACAGGCATGTGAAATTTCACCCATTATAAGTCAATGGGGGGAAAAATGGATGATTAAAAAAAAAAAAAAAAATCACAAAAAAAAAATCACAAAAAATTGAAACTTTGACCTACTTTTCCCAAAAGATAATGGCATCTATTCTGGGTCACTGGCCATCCTTAAAGTCAGTTTGGTATGAATTCAGTTAATAGTTTTACTACTACAGGTATTTGACATTTCACCCATTATAAGTAAATGGGGAAAAAAAAGATAAAGGCATTCTATCTATTCTATCTAAAAAGGAAAAGGAGACAAAAGGACACTAAAGATGTAATTTTTGATTTACACTTCCTTTTCTTCTGTATAACATGTGGTGCCAGGCATAACAAACCCCACCCTTTGCACATATTGGAGCATATTTTGGCATTGATCAAGCTGATGTCATCATGTCTATGCATGCGCTGATTTTTATAGACATTTGAAATTTCACCCATTATAAGTAAATGGGAGAAAAAAAAAGATTTAAAAAATTCATAAGAAATGTTGACTTTGACCTACTTTTCCCAAAATGTAATCAGATCTATTCCGGGTCACTGGCAATCTACAAATCAAATTTGATATGAATTCAACCAATAGTTTTGCTGCTAAAGTGTTAACAAATAAACAAACAAACACACAAACTGAACCAAAAACAATACCCCTTGCCTCCCCTTTGGGGGGGTGGGGTAATAAGTGCTTTGGAGTGTTTTTGTGTCCAGGTGGTCTAAAAAAAAAAGCATGTGAAATATAATCTAATTCCATTTACCCATGAAAACAGTTATGATTTGTACAATCATGGTGCAATGATCTTTGTAAGTATAGCATTAAAGGGGCTATATGTAAAACTATATCACCTAAAAATATCATTCACATGCACAGAGTTCTGGGGATCTGCCAAAGATACCAATGTGCTGGACTTGTAGAGATATGAACTGAATCTGTTCACCCAGATTGACCATCAGATTTATGTGACTACTAGAGGGAGTAGTGAGTGACAAAATGACAAAGTGATAAAAGCTAGAGACACCGTTTCACCACTCACTACTGGGCACAGCTCTAAATGAAAAGAATGGAGCTAAATGCTGAAATCAGTGTTTCTTCTGCATGGTTGAGTTTGATTATGAAGCTTAAAAAGGAATAAAGTTATTATGTGATATTATTATCTTAAGTTCATCATTTATTAATCCACAGTTCAGACTAAAGTACAACAGTTCTGACCTTCTGAAAAGATCTTTAGTGCAGCTACTGACAGCACAAACTGTACAGAAAATGGAGATTTGTGGTTTTACTGTGGATGTTTTCTGACTAAAAACACAGCTACGCTAACAGAGCTATAATGTAAACTATTAGCTCATGGAACATTTGAAGATTATAAGACCCAATGTTACTTTGACCAACTATCAAAATAAATACAGATGAGTTTTTTGTTTGAAAACCTGATGATACCATAATACAGATGTGTGTAAACAATGAGCTTTATACCTTATTTAGTGTGTGATACAGTCTGTGGATACATGGGATTGATTCATTGGTGGTTTTTGAAGTTTTAAGTATATTTTGGTAGGTGACTTCTACCTGCTGTTGAGAGGAACCTACATATAACCCTTTAAGGTATTCTAGTGACAGTAATGTAGCAGATCTCCACCACTGTCGTATATATAAAAAAAAAGTAACAACAATCTTTTAGGTATAATTGCAAAATTGCACAATACAACTACATGCAGAATGATATATGTAATGTTATTAAATGAACCTCTAGTAGTTCAGGCAGGTATTATAAAGAAAACACTAGGTAAATAGCACTCTTAAATAGTGCTCCTGGTTTACCTCAGTGGCTGTTATTACTTTGTCCTCTCAGTTTTATCTTCTATCACATATTTTTCACTGGTGATTGTTCTGCTTTCAACTTTCCAGGACACTAATCTTTCAGTTTTCTCATTATGCAACAGTCTCAGTAAAACAAATCCATGGCCTAGTCCTGACTACTCACATTGGTCCCATCCCATTACCACCAGCAATACTGGTTATCGTCACACATTTATTGCCATACACTTGTGTTTGATCTCTCAAATTGAACTATTTTAAAGGCTTAGTCTGAATTATTTTTAACTGGTGCTGTACTGAACGAGGCAATTTTCTGTGGTCAACATATTAACTACAGTAAAACATGCTGAATGCTGCTGTGTATCCTTAAGTTAGTCCAGATTAATTTTAATGTAATTGTACCACAGACTAACATTAAGCATCGGATGATGTTGGAGACAGTTTGGAGTGATTTGCTGGTGGGCTGTCTCTTTCCTCTTTTAACCAAACAGGAGTGTGTCAGCAGCCTGTTAAAACTCTAAACTGTAAAACTGCTCATGCTGCAGGCCCCAGAGAGATAATCAGACAGGAAGTCCTGCCTTCCAGTCTGGGGTGCCCTCATCAAAGAATAAGCATCCGATTCAACAGTGCAGGTGACCAATTCCTTTGCCACGTGAAAAGGGATAAGGCCTCTGGCTAACCGACTATGCACTCCTCCACTGTAGATCTGTTTAGACAGCACTTGGCAAGCTAATCGCACTGGCATTGGAAAACAGGGGTTCACATCCGCGGCCATCTTTGAACTAAGAGGAGGGAGTTTGCAAGGGACTTTTCAAATGGGAAAACTGCCATCCTAATTTTTCATATCATGCCCATTAAAATACCAAAAAGTTAAAGCCATCTGTGGTGTCAACATTGCTGGCACCCAGCAGGGAGGCTAACTAAAACTGATTTGCAATTCCAATGAGTGGTGCCTTTGGCCAGAAATAATGCGAATACTATCTAGAAGAACAGAAAAAAGGCCACAGGCACATCAGGCATCCAGGATTTCCTGAAAATCTCTGCAAATGTTTTTATATCATAAAAGTTCTATTTGTGATGCATGCCTAAGTGTGATAGTAAACACACTTTGATTTTTATTTACAAGAAAGAATTGATTTGTTATGTTGTTAATTTAATTAACTCTTTAAAACCTGACGTCATCGCTGACACACCCTGTGCATATGCAGTGTGGATGGCTGTGACTCCTTTACTGTTGGTGCAATTGGAAAAATTCCAGTGCTTTCTGAAACCTGAGATGTTG
Organism: Sphaeramia orbicularis; assembly: GCF_902148855.1. NCBI lineage: Eukaryota > Metazoa > Chordata > Actinopteri > Kurtiformes > Apogonidae > Sphaeramia > Sphaeramia orbicularis. Next base: position 16,889,225 of record NC_043960.1, read on the forward strand.
TGCTCTATAGACTTTAATGGGTTATAACGGTGATTTCACGCACACCTGTACTAGAAGCTGGAGAAAAAGCTGTTTTAGCAGAATTATAACATGCAGTAAATTAGAAATGACTGCTAGATTTTGAGAGTTCTAATTGCTCTGGAACAATGGGCAAAATGACTCACTCACAGCATATTTTCTAACCTTTTTATGGTCAAAATAAGGAAAAAAAAATCCAGACGAACCATTTGAGGTTTAGGGTTTAAAAGGTTAAATGTCCTTGTAGATGAATTATCCTCCTTTAAGATAATTCAGAGAGGAAATTATAGAAAATTAAGTATGGTACACACAAGTAACAGAAATATTCATGCCCCAGAGTGATATATTTCTGTTACCTTGTGAAAAGGAGGCTGTTACAATGTGCCTTTATAAGAGCATTGAGGGAATGAGGAACTGTAGTGTACAATTGTGAACAACTGTGCAAATGTCTCATTTTCAAAAATGAAAAGAGCAGATTGACTGACAGCTCAAAAGAGTCTAAATGAGGAGTTTTGGAAAACTGCTAGAGGATGAAATAACAATAGTGAGTTACGATCATAGGTCACCTTTAGGTCAGGCAATCAGTTCACTACATAAAAGGGCAGAGAGGTAGACAGGTTCTTTTCACACAAAGATCTCCAGTTCAATTCAGTGGCTTTTCACACACCCAGTGCATGCTGGGAGGGGCTCATGCTGGCTATACTTGCCAGAGCATCTTCTATGGAAAATCGACTGACACAGAAAATGGCCACAACATTTACCGGTCTAAGGTACATGTGTAAAAGGTGGAAAGGGAAAGAGAGCATGCCCATTGTAGCAAATCACATCACCCTTCATTGAAAAACCTTCAATCTAATCAAGGAAAAAAAAGTCAGAGGTACAGATGCTGTGGGTCAAATTGACAATCTACATAGAGACATTTTTCATGTCATGGAATAGATAGAACTCTTTTTTTTTTTCATTTCAGCTCATTTTATTTGAGGAATTTTCAATTATAGATGCCAACACACAAATCATTCAGTCAATAAACACTCATGTCAACAAGATATATGTCTATCTGCAACATCAGTATCAGTGTTCACCTGTTTGCATACGTTGCGTTCTTCAGATTAAAATGTATATTCACAAGAGGGGAACAAAAGGTGACTCAATAGATGAACTCCATTCCTGAGGATTCTAAAATGCAAAGAAAAAACAACTATGCAGTCCTCCTGTCTGGTAAAGGTTCATACCGTCTTCCACATATGATTATAATAGATAATTCTTTTATCAGACAGGGGCACTTGTTTGCTTACCAGCTTCACTAGTTTCAGCTACTTCCTGTAGATGGGATGCGAACCTGGAGAAGACGTCAGACAGCAGGGGGTGTAAACCCTCCCTGCTGTCTGGCCAATCCTCCTGAGCAGCCTATAAGACACGTCCCAGCAACATCATGTGACATTTCTGATAAAGGCTACAGGAAGTAACTGAAACTAGTCAAGCAGGTAAAAACAAACAACTACCCCTGACTGATAAACGAATGTCCTACAAAAATATACAGTCATCCTAAAACATTTAACCTTTATATGAACCTGTCCAGGATAAAGTTGTCCAGAAAATGAATGGGCACACACACATGCATGAAAATAGAAATACTATCTTTTAAAAAAGAAAAAAAAAAAAAACTTTATTGGACAAAAATATAAAGACAAAATTTTAGTAGTTTTCATTGACCAAAGACAAGTTTACCACTGCATTGCTTTTCCATTATATTACACTTTTTAACCATGAGATGAGATGAGATGAGATGAGCGTTAACAGCAGCAACATACAACAAGCAAGTGCAGAGAAAAAGACAGGTAGAAAAAAAAAAGTGAAAATTAAAATACATGAGAAAAATAAGAAATTTGGTGGTTATTAGAGATGGGTGATATATATCGCCTACGATAATATTGTAAATGTTGATTTGACGATGTGCAATTTTACATTATCAAGTATTCATACTGTCTCAAAAAGAAAACAAACGGACGATGCATAGACAGTAAAGGAGAGGTGCATCAAAGTCCTCACTGGCCGAATGCATGCCTCTGTAGCCAATCAGCAGATAGGATTCAGTCCCATGGTGACTCGGCGGAACCCAAAACACAACATCGTCTAACATGGAGGAAATACGCAGGAGTCTCCCATCTCAGTGGATGATTTCATAACGAAACGTGGGTCCACATCACTAGCCTGGAAATGGTTTGGTTTTGACAAGACTAAAGTCAGGAGTCGGACGTTGAAAGCATGTTAGGTTTCACCCCAGCGTTAGTTACATTAGTCATGGACCGCACACCCACATATATAACTACTGCCCCTTCCCCACGTACACCCCGCCACCCCCCAGCATGTTTTGCTGAAGATATAAGAAGCACAAACAAGAGCTGTTGTTCTGAAATGCTGTGTCTATTCATAGATGTCCTGGTAAGACGAATTTTACAGCATTTTTTGTTTAGAAAAAAAAAAAAAAAAAGAAATTCACATTTTAAAGGACCGTCAGATTATCGTTTTCAGGATATTTAAAAAAAATAATCTTTTTTTTTTGCCCATATCACCCAGCCCTAGTGGATATATAAATAATATATAAACATAGAACAGAATTCAAATTAAATATTTCAAAGAGGTGTTTCCGGTTCTCCTCTTTATAACGTTGATATATTTTAAGGACACAAACATGAGATGCAGGCTGGCCAGTCGAGCTCACATACTCTGAAGCCTCACTGTCGCAGCTCATGCTGAATAAGGCCCTATTGTCCTATTGAAATAAACATTGGCTTTCTGAGAAAAGATGTCGGCTTGATGGCAGTGTGTATCACTAAAATTCCAACACGTCCCTTCAGACCGCTGGTATCCTGACACACATGCAGGTCAGCCATGTGGACACTGTCATACCCCCAGACCATTACAGATGCTGCTTTTGCACCTCTTGCTGATAAGAGTCTGGAGTCTTTCATCTTTGGCACGTACAGCCCAGTGTCCACTTTTCCTGAGAACACTCTGAAATGCGGATTCATCTGACCACAGCACATATCTGACCACAGCCTATCGGACGCGAGGGCCCTGAGAACCTGTTGGCATTTCTGCACGGAATTGATATAGGACTTCTTCCATGCATAATAATGATTCAGATTGTGTTTCTGGATGCAGTGGACTGTGTTAAGTGACAATAGTTCTCCAAAACACTTCTGATTGCATGTGAGTGTATGCATCACAATAGCATGCGATGCAGCCAGCGGGCTCAAAGGTCACGCATATTCAACTCCTCTGCCCTTGGCCTGTGTGCACTCAGGTTTCCCCTATACTGCCTGCATCTTTTTAGAAAACTGTAGATGGTATAAGACCAGCATTCTTTGCAATTTTGTGTTTGCTGCAAAGTGGTCAGCCATGAGCCATCCTGGCTTACAAAGACTGAGGCTTTGGTGGATGTTTCTTTTATACCTAATCATGACACCCTTAGCCTGGCCCGCCATTCATCTTTCTGGAATTGTGGGGCTTGAATCCAAATATGACGGCAGGACTAACAGGCACCGAGTAAACCAATAACAGATAAGACGGATGTGACGTAATTATGCAACGAGCAGATCCTTAATGTCAACAAATCTCAGCATGTTTCCATCATGGCGTGCGGTGGTGGTGGTCGAGTACAAACTTCAGTCAATGATTAGCGCTTTTGTCAGAGAAACTTGAGAATACAGGGTGTAATCTGTAATTCAACCCTTATTTTTGAATCAAGTAAATGACTGACAACAGTTGTAAAGACATTTACAGACTTGGAACTAGACCCCGACCGATAAGGGATTTTTGGGGCCGATGCCGATACCGATATTGGGGGCTAAAAAAAGCTGATATAAAATATATCAGCCGATATCTGATAGTGGCCAATAACCGATATATTGGCCGATATATGAAATAAGAACACTGATCTACACAGGATATAATAATCTTATATTAGATAATTGTGGACAGGTGGATAAACAGTTGCATAAATCTGTCTTTATCTCACAAATATAATTTACACAACTTTCAAATGCAAACTATGCAATCACAAAAATAATTAGAGCAAAAAATATTACCACACAATTATGTTTTCACTCACAAATTTTGATATGTCTGCCTCACAGCACTACAACTTCTTATGTGGACTAAGGACTAAACTGAGCATGTGCAGAGTGAATTAGGTGAGTCCTAAGTTGTTCCTGATTGGAGCAACTGCAAGAGTTACAAGTGACCCGTGTTACAACTGTCCCCAGTCTCCCTACACTAATAACACCCAGGCATGCTGGCAGAATGAAACTGTGAGGTAGACAGGAAGTGCACGGACATGTGTGTGTGTGGTGAATACTTCATAAGACGAGGAGGGTGGGTCCGTGATTTTCGGAGTGTGTGTGTGTGTGTGTGTGGGGGGGGGGGTTTAGCGGTCCATCCTCATCAGAGCGCGCAGTAGCGGTCTGTGATTTTCGCCGGGGTGGGGGTTGGAGCGGGGGGGATAAGCAGTCCATCCTTGTCAGAGCACGCAAGTGGGGGGGGTGTAGCTCCGTGATTGTGTGTAGGGGGGTGATAGCGTCATTGTCCGAGCAGGACTGAAAGTGAAACTAACTCGCTTTAAAGTTCCTTTTATTCTCTGGGCAGCACACACACACACACACACACACACACACACACACACACACACACACACACACACACACACACACAGGAGCAGCGAGTGACAGAATCTCCACGCAGCAAAAAAAAACAGTTAATATATCGGCTACATATTGGCCGATGTTGATTAATTGGTGATACGCTATAATCGGCCAGCCGATTAATCGGTTGGGCTCTACTTGGAACGGACTTTGACTCACGACAAAAAGAAGTCATTGAATATGTCGTATTGCAAAACACCTGCCCCCCCCCCCCCAGGACATATTTCACAGTGATTAGCCCAATTCCACCCTGGTACTTGTGAGCAACATTACTAACAGCGTATATTCTACCAAGTTTTCAGTCTTGTTTGCATTTATCTCAACATTTTTTTCAACACGTGCCAGTGTCCATAGAATGTCAGATCTGTTCTATGAACTTCTGGAACATCCTGTCTGAGCTGGTTTTCCAGTGTCCAATAGAGGTAGTTGGTGGAAGTAGGGCTGCACGATTAATCGATTTTAAATTGAAATCGGATTTTTTAATTAGGACAATTTTTAAAAAAGGGAAATCGTAAAATCGATTTCATCTCTCTCATGCCTCTGGGCCATGCGCCTCCGCGTGCCCGTGGGCTACCGTAGGCTCTTCCTGTGACAGCGGTCTTTCACAGAAGTCCGTGTAATGACCAGACGTTAAATCTGTTCATGAACCCGCAGTACTTATACCAATATAAGCCATGGCTTCACGCACGGATCCCGCAATTGAAATATAACTGCAAGCGGATCACTCATCTTCCGTTGTCCCGGATCCGTACCGTACTGTCTTCTTCCGAACCGGGTCCGGGTCTCGGGGTCATCAGCCTCAGCAGAGGAGCCCAGACAGCCCTGTGCCCACACACATCCACCAGCTCCAGGGATAGAATCCCTCCAGTGTGTCCTGGGTCGGTCTATTCCACGCACGGATCCCCCAGTTTAAATAGAACCGCATGGGGAACACTCATATTAACCTGGTCCACGCACACACGCACGACTGATGCCTGTCACTGACTGACACTGGTATCACTTCTGTGGGCCAGATACCCAGAAAAGAAAGAAAAAAAAAACTTTTTTTTTTTTTTTTTAATAATTAATTTAGTCCTCTTACTTGCTAAATTTTTCATTCACAAATGTAAGTTCTGTAACACAAAACCAAATATTATTTATGTTTTGTAAGATGTTGAAATTTATTTAAAGCTGTTAGATAAATGTGGAAACAAAAAGGTTGTAACAACTATCAGTATTTGCTCTGATCTGGACATTTTCTTATAGTGTATTCCCCCTGACAAACTTATGTTATTTTCTTGTTGTATACATTGTTTGTATACTCTACTTCATTTCAAAGATTTAATGAAGAGAAAAAACAAAACAAAACTGTAGGTTCATCACGTGATCCCATCACAGCTTTGAGGTCAGAGCAGTGGCTTGCATTGTGGGCTGCTCACGAAAACGACATGTTGACTGCTGTTGCCTTTTCTAGTTATACCCAAAAATCGAAATCGAAAATCGAGTTTTTAGAGGAAAAAAATCGGGATTTTTTTTTTTGCCAAAATCGTGCAGCCCTAGGTGGAAGTGATTTTATTTTGTCAATGTAGGTAAATATTTTGCAAGCTTACCTTTTGGGAATTGTGAAGTTGCTAAACCATGGTGCAATCAATTCACAGGTATTCAAGAAAACAACCAAGTGATTTATTAAATATTTACAATGAAGGAGCTGATGGGTTTTTTTTTTTCCTTTCCTTTTAGTAACAAGCACCCAAAGAGGTGGGTTCAATGTTGGGTACTTAATGAATAGTTTCATTTTTTATTGTTCAAGTCAATCTGATATGTTATGCAACGTTACATGTCAAATTAATATGCCGCAAAGCATGATTATGATTGTGTTGGTTGTATTTATAAAATATAGACATTTAGGTATTGGTCTGTAAGATAAAAATAATTTTACAGTTCTCTTATTGAGTGAGATGAATGCAAGACAATGTACTGTTGATATTTTATATATTTATTTAATAGCTCTCACATTGGGATCTGAATTTCCATGCGGTGGGATCAATAAAGCTATATCTTATGTTATTTGAAGAGGTGATCCTGCCTGGTCTTCACACAATAAAGCATCAGTCAATAAAGAAAATGTTGTTTTTGTGGATAGTGGAGGGAGTTACAGAGGCTGTGAGAAAAGCTCCAGATGCTCTGTTGTTTCTCACATTTTCTGAGTGATCATTGCACATGTACAGTAAATATAGCTACAATCACAGCACAGGTGTTGCCTTTCACATGCAATAATAAAATATGGAGTTCATCAGTGTGAAGCAGCAGCTTGGAAATGACACTACTGTTTAACTTATTTTCTTTATGTGGATGAATACAAACAAATATGGAACTGACAGCAGTCTTATTGTGAAAATGTCTGATTTAAAACACAGTATAGACTATGATCTGAGAGACAGGATGGGATTAAACAGAGGTGTAAAGCCTGACAGCAGCCAGGTGTCTGCAAACTGTGAAGCATTTAAGATGAGAAGATAAAACTTTGGTACCTGTGATGTTTGGAACAGGTTCATTGTCTGCTTTACATCTACTTGGCAGTACTTTAACAATGGCTGAGTACACTTTAATAACCTATGTTGTCACTTCCGTTACATGGTGAGATATTTACAGGGCAGCGAGTTGAATTACACTGAACCTTCCAATGACAATTTTTGTGGATGAAAATGGAGAAATAGAGGAACAGAGAGAACACAAGGCAGCCATAAATGTACATGTGGATGTGCAGTTCAAAGACACTATACTTTTCCCCACTTTGTAAAAGTGAAGGCAATATCCCATAGATATGGAAGCACAATACCAAGAAGAAATCCCCAGGGATGAAATGTGAAACCAATGAGGAAACATCCATATCTGTGGTAAATTGAAGGTCCACTGGGGCCTGGTGCCTAAAGCCCAAAGCCCGTAGACACTCATGTTAAAATACCCAATTTTACAGCAGAAATAAACATGTTTGCAGCCTGGTACGAAAGAGAGCTTCAGTTAATTTCCCTCTGTGATGTTTTTTTTTTTTTTTTTTTCCCCATAACTCACCCAATTCCATGTTCCAAGGTCAAACATTTCTGTATTATTACAGAAGTCAGTACTGTGACTGACGGGTGAGTCTACCAATGTCTGCTGTGCTGTGTGGGCTTTGATTGACAACTAGCATTACCTTGGTTACCAACTAAGACATTTGGAACTGTCATTTATCAAAAAAAGTATGTAAGAAGATTTTTTTTTTCCTTACATGACACGTTATATTAACAAAGCCTTTAAGATTATCCTGTCTTTAATTCTTCCGTACTTACAATAACTGGTGTAACTTAGCTGCATTAGCAAATATTAGCGTTAATATGCACTTAATTATATGATCGTATAGCTAATTAGCATGCTAACTGCTATTAGCACATCATGCATACATTTCACAACTTTGGCATTACTGTCATAGAAACACAACTGTATTTGTTAACATTTATAATTAGATGAAAAGGCTTCATGTTGTATATTATTGTCAGCAGATGTAGTTGGCGTTTTTAGTGTGTTCCACTTTCATCCCTTGGTCCATAAAACCTTTCCATAAAACCAACATAGCAACAGCTAGGTTATGTCATGGATGTTTAGGCTTTAGCACTGCAGTTCATAAACCAATGGGTAACATCACAGAGGGTCCATTCACTATGTATACTATTATGCACAGCATATATACAGGGATAAGATACTCATCCAATAATAAGTTACCTAATTCATTCACTGTCTCAGAACATAAATTTCATGTCTGGATGAAAATGCACAATGTCGACAAATATGAACAAAGACTTGGACAATCCAACATTATCACAATATCCTGTATACAGTATAGTAATCCATGTTTTCTTATTCTAACATAGGCTAGTATGGAGCTAAAATGATGACTTTAATGTTCGACATTGAAAATAAAATTTGGCATCGAAAACACACCCTGAAACTGAAAAAAGAAACAAGAACATGGATTGTAAAAAAAATTGTAATGGCATCAGTATTGGCTTTAATAATGTTTCACAGAAGTTTAAAACACGGGAATCAAATGTTATATTATTTCATTTTTATTATTTTTTGCATTCTGATGTGATTTTGAATGAAAATCATATTATTTATATTTGATGTCACTGTTTTGTCAGTGACAGTTCATAATTCCGATGACGTGTTTCTTTTTTGATCTTTTTTTTTTTTTAACGCTTACTGTGGCTTTTCAGTTTCAACTTTCTGTCACCGTTTTGGCGTGGAGGGGCAGGTTTGAGGGGAAGGGCTTGTAGGGCGTGATTTACAAACTGAAAATAGCGACACTCAGCTCAGTCGGCTGGACCCCGCTGGACTAGTACCATCCTGAGTTTTAGTGTCATAAATCATTGTTACTATTGTCATAATTATCACAAGTAATTTTTTTTTTCTGATATCTGTCTACAAACTAGTAACAGAATTTCTCCATCATCAGTCACCTGTTTTTATATCATCAAAGAACTTATTTAAATGCATTGATCAGGAAGATGATGACTTCAATGCTTACTAAGACAGAAGTCTCCTTTAGGTGAAATTTATTGAACGTGAAATGAATTTTTTAGTTTGGACCAAATCCCACTGACTAACATTGAGGGGTCTGGCTTTATGATGTATGATCTATAGAGGAGCCAGATTTTGGAGACTCACTACATCTATCTTTCCACAGATGATGGTCCTACTTTCTTTTTCTGAACATATCCCATTGTTCATGTTCATGTGTGGATGACAACCAACCACACAACCTACATAAAAATATCCTGCTCTTTTTATATTATCGACTCTCCAAATATATCAACCTATTCAAGACTCTGAGCTTCAAGGAATATACAATATATTAACCTATAAAGACCCCTTGCTACTTTTGTGGCAGTTCCAAATTATTTTCCTCTCTATATTTAACTTGTCTTAAATGAGTTATCAGCATTTATTATGACATTATCCTCTATTTTGTGTTTTTTCAGTGAACATCAGGTGTATTCCTATAGGCTATTTAATTTACTGATCATGTAGATGTTCATAAAAGCTCGCCGTAAACTTGAGGGTTATCATATCAAAAAAGAAGAAAAAAGTGACTTTTTCAACAAAATATATCATTAACTGAAGATAAATCAAGTGTCTTCATTCACCGTCACTGATCCAACTCCATGGGTTTTACTGGTGATTCAATGTTGTAGAAGATGACAGTGTTTCCACAGTAACTACGGAGCCTCTGAACGTCCAAATGGGTCATATCTGATGACCATGGAAAGATGACAAACTGTATTTCACTGCAATTATTTACATGTATTGATACGATTAGTGGATCAACAGGTATTAAACGTTTTACATCAGTAGACGGTTTAGGTCGTCAGTGGCTGTTTGGGTCTTCACGGGTTAATAATAATGATGTCAGTTCCATCTGTGGACCCCACTGGAAAACTTTTTGCATCCAGTACATTTCAGCTGTCAATCATCTAGACACAGTTTGTGCTGTCACTATCCAACTGAGTCAGAGGAAAAAATCAAACATAAAGCAGAGTCGGTCCAGATGGGATAAAATGAATGCCTCAAAGCAATTACACAATGTTGATGTCTCATTTTTAATGTAGATTCTCAATTAGATGGCAACAAAGCTCAGGCTAAGGACAAAATTGGAAGTCGTGCATGCACCGTAAAATGTACTGGACTTAAATATTTGTAAAAAGCCATGCATATATCTGTATTTTTAATAAAATGGCATGAGAGATTGACACTAGAAAGGCACAGAAGATGAGCTTTGAAATCAGGCCTTGAAACAGCATAGACAACACCAGATGTCAGATTTTGCCAGGATTGTAGCCACTGTAAGTTAAACAATAATTTCACAGACAATTTCATGAATCATAAGGTGGATTTACAAGAATAGAGCAGAGAGGAAAACACATTTATTGTCAAAACAGCACATCCAGGACACATTTTTTTTACTTCAAATTAGGGCTGTCAAAATTAATGCGTCAACACGGATTAATCTATTATCATGATCTGTTTAAAATTTTTAACCCAATTAATCCATCTACAGCTCAGAATGACTCGGACAAACTGCCCGAAATGCGTTGGCAGAGACGTTCAAGATGCATCCATAAATGGGCAGTTGATCCAGTAGTGACAGGCAGCAAAACCAACCCATGAAGACGGAAGATGCTAAACAGCACGTTGGCCCTCTGGATGGAAATATGAGGACAAAAAAACCCAAGACGGAACAGTCGACCAACATCAAGTATTATACACACTCTGAAGGAAGGAGTTTTCTTTTCACCGAAGCACTTCCAGCTTAAAATATCACATTAATGTGAAGCATACGTTAGTCGAGGATTCTACTAGCACTTAAGCTAATGCGTCACCCAGCTTGCAACAAACATGTTATGTGTATATATATTCGCTTCTTCCTTGAGTCTGTTTGCTCCTGCAAAATGAAACACGATAAATATAGATTAAATATTAATTCAGACTCTACTACCACCTTCAAATCCCACGTTAAGACTTATTTATTGAGACAGGCCTACTAAATTCCATAATTTCACTTTTAGCTACTGCCAATTTATGTACCTGTGTGTGGTATATTTGTATGTGTGTAATTTTAATTGTTTTATTTATTTTAACAACTGTGGGCCAGATCTATCAAAGGTTTGTGTGTATTAAAACGTGTGCAAACTCATTGCACACGCAAAAAAATATATAAACTGATTTACTAACAGTGCGCAATAAGGGTCTTTCAAAGGTGCAAAATAGCACGTCTGCATCCAGTTAGTATATTTGCCACAATGAATATGCAAATCGGGGTGTTTACATGCAGTTGTGCGTGTGGTAGGAGGAGGAAATGTAAATATATTCATTTAGCACACGCAAAGTGATTTCTCAAACCCAAAAGCAATTTTGCTCATACAAACTGCATCTATATTTAACACGTCTCAAAAGGAGGTGCAAACAGGTTAGATGTGTAATTGTGCACACATGGAAGTGGTTAGGAGACAAAGAAATGATGAAACAGAGATGCAGAGAACGTATTTTTCACCCTTGTGTTAACAAATAATTGAGACATATATGCCGCGCCCCCCCGGCACACACACACTTTATGGGAGTCTTTCCACTCCTGATGATTGTGATTAAAAATATGCACAGACATTCGGCTACAGTGCGACAAAATTATGTGCGCGTGACAGTCATTCAATCCAATTACTCCGCCACCCCCACCCCCCGCGCACACACGCACACACGCACACACACACACACACACACACACACACACACCTTTAAAATGAAAAATAAATGAATGAATTAATGAGTCATGCAATACCTTCTATGACAAAACTCCAACATCACATTTCCGTGCGTCTGGATCATTCAGCGCACTGTTCCCATTAGTGCTGCTGTATCCCAGAGTGGTTTTTACAGCGTATTGTCTCCAGTAGTGCATGCAAAACCCTCACGTACATAGAACGGTCTCCAAAACTTTGCACCTGTTTTAATTTGCGCATGCAATCTTGGTAAGTCACCCACAAACCGTGGTCACACCCCACACGAAAAAGTCTAGATTGCGCAAGCAAATTACTACATGCAAATTGGGATCTAAGTAGATCTGGCTCTTTGTACAGTGACCTTGAGTGTCCTGAAAGGCACCTACAAATAAAAATTATTTTTATTATTACTATTATTATTATTATTATTAAAATTAATGATATTTAATCGTGACAGCAACCCTGTGATTAATCTGATTAAAAATTTTAATCGTTTGACAGGGCTGCATGATATTGAAAAAAACTGACACTGCAATTTTTTTAACCCTGCAATATATATTGTGAAATGAAAAATTACTCAAGAGGATATAATAGCTGTGTGGTGCCGATGTAAATGGTCAAGCAAATTAGTTGTGTTACCTTTCGTTGTGGCAACAGGTGCAAGACACTATCGACATAGAAGATGCGCTTCAATATCATCCTTCTTGTAGCCGAAATAATTCCAGATACCTGACGTTGCTTTTCTTTTTGGCACCAAGTCTTTGTTTTCAGTGATTTTCTTTTGTTCATTGGTCATTTTTAATGTTACCAGTGTTATGGAAATGTTCAACTGATAACCCACACACAAAGAGGAGGAGAGAAAGTTAGAGTTAAAATAAATAAATGCATTTATTGAGAAGTCAATCACAGAGAAACTCTGTAAGTGAAGTCTGATTAAACAAAAGAAAACTAAAGATGATATAGAACCAAATCCAACCCCCTCAAACTATGATGTCATTCCTTACGTACATTGTACCACTCCCTACTACTCCTTCTCTGCTCCGTGAAGAGGTCATGATGACCTCTTCACTCTAACCTTGCTTGGATCCTATCTGGAGTGCAGGCGCCATCCTCTATCTACACATTCAGACATTTAGGTGTTTGGGTTTTAACTCAAGGCAAGAAAGAACTCCATTCCTGGGTCGGGGGTGTTACAGAGTGGTAAACATCACACACAATGAATAATGACTCAGCATTAAAAGAAGATGTATTAACAGTATTAAAGATTATATTAAAAGTATAAAATATAAAGAGTATAAAATATAAAAAGTAAATTTTTCCACCACACCAGCGACTCACTCCATGTGCAGGGGCGTGGTCTGCTTCGGCAAACTGATTAAGAATGATTGTGATTGGAGGATTGCTATGCGTAGTGTGTGTCAGGTAGCCAGGTTGAAATTAGATGAGAACACGTCGAGTTCATTTACCTCCTACATTGCAGGACCTGCGATGTGACTATTGCGCACACATACATTGCGATGATGATGCTCAAACGATACATTGTGCAGCTCTAGTTTGACAGTACTACTTCAGATCCTTCATAGCGCATCTGTTTATACATCGTAACCCTCATTAAGTTCTTTTGTCGCTCTGTTCTTTCACCGATTCGCCCCTTGAGTCTGACAACTGTGATCCAGGTCTCTTGGTTGAGCAGTAACAGGAAACCCTCCTCCTCTCCATCCAGGTTACGGTAGACTGACTGCACTCCGCCACTGCCTGCAATGTGGAACTGATGGCCCCCTGGTTTCTCATTTCAATCTAAACTCTTTTCCGTTGTGGCATGTCACTGGTGAAATTAACTCCCACTGAGGTCGCTGCCCATCTACTAAACTTCCCATCATGACCCAAACTCAAAACAACAGCACTTTTCAACAAACAAGCATTTAACAGGGCGCCTCTGATGAAGTAATTTTCCGCATCATTTAAGATGGAATAAATCACTAAGTAGAAAAAGTTTGTCATAAAGGATGAGCGGGAACATCGGCTCCCCAACTACTGTCACTGTTGTCTCACAGACTCAGTCAAATTCCCTGTCAGCTATCATTGTGTAAAGTGTTTCTGAGTGTTTCTAAGTTGAGAATATTAAGTCTATATTCTCCAAGAGACTTTCCCTTCAACTCCCTTATGTTTACAACGCTTCTAACAATAATCTACTGACTTAAAGAAAAAAAAAAGTAGAACTCCTTTCAGAAACAAAATGGGAACGGATAATAAATTCTTAATCAATGGAATATGGATGAATATCTATTATATTTCTGCCATGATGTACGCTGGATGTTACTCCCACAGCTCCTTCAAACAATAATGCAAATAATAGCTTCTTTGGGAATTAGTATCAAGTTCTTAAGATTGCTATATAGCCTGCGTCTTGCGTATATTTTACCCCCCAATTGAATAAAGACTATTGATGCAATGTTAAAAGGTTAATTATAAGTTAATCGTAAGTTATAAAAGTTTAATCGCATGGTAAAATGGAACAAGATGATAAACATCATAAATTATTGGAGCAAGTATACTGTGCTTGTGTTAACAGTCAATACACTGTTTGCAATAATGTGAATCTGGTGACATGTAAAGATGAAGGAAAGCCTGGACGGTCCTAATTTAGATGTTATTACATAGAAAAACTGTTTGCAGAAAATAAGAGAATGTGTTGGACATGGTCTTTATATTATGGCGAGGAGCCATTTTTCAACTGAAGTGAAAGGTTTTCCTGCTAATGAGGCTGTAGAAGCTATCACTCCGAGCGACAAATGACAGCTGTGGAGTAACATAATGTTGCAGCACCTCAGCGTTAACGTAACGGTTACTCATTTAACATCATCGGATTAAACATTCTCAAAGGACTGGAGACAAATCACGGATGATGTGGATGGATCGATTCATCCGGAAGATACAGAAGCTGCTTGATGTTATCATATATGAATGGTGTATTTGGAACTATTTTTTACAGGGGACTTCCAAATAAATCTTACTCTTTAACATTTCTGAAGTAATTTATCACCATTTATTATAATATTATCCTTTGCATTTTGCATTTTTCAGTGAAAATCAGGTATTTTCCTATATTCAGTTTACTGAACATAGAGATGTTCATGAAACTCAGAGTAACTGCAAAGGTTATTATTGTGGAAAAAGAAAGAAGAAAAGAAAGTGACCTTTTCTGCAAAATATATCATTGACTGAACATAAAAACAAGCGTCTACAACCACTGCCATTTGTTAAACAACACAAGGTTTAACATTGAATCAATGAAGATGGCTGTGTTTGTACGTTCAATTGCGGGGCCTCTGAACATCCAAACGGGATCATATCTGATGTCCCTGAAAAGCTGAGAAACTGCCTTTAACCTGAATTGCTTCGATGTTTTGATTCAGAATGGTTCAAAAGTTATTATACATTTTTTATCAGTACATGCTTTTGGCCACCGGACGCTGTTTAGGTACTTGAGGGTTAAATACTTCACTCGGGTAAGTCCACTCACACTGTTCTGTGAAATAAGCTGTTCTCAGAAGGAAATCAAAGCTCTTTTAAGTATTACATTCTTCTTTTTGTTTTTATTTTTTTCTCTGTAGCAGTTTGGAAGCTAAGAAAACATTGTGGATGTCAAACTGTAACTATGAGCCTATAACACCAGGAAATTCCAAGATGGGGATATTGAAGTGAATTTCTTCATATATCAACAAATTACATATTGTTAGCCACATAGCATAACTGCCTAAGTCATATAGCATAACGTACGTCTTTTTTTTCTTTTTAGGTCATGGCCAATGATGAAAACTAATCTGCAGTGTTAGAAGAGTGAAGTTAGACAGATATCACAATTTGGCCAAAAATATGACTTTTAATGATGCTATGAGGCTAACAATTATAGAAATGCCTCAAAAAAAAAAAAAAAAAAACAAAACACAACTACAGCCATTCAAAGTAAATAAATGCATTATTTATTACAAATAAAACTGAATATCAGACTTATGAAGCAATGCCAAATTAATAGGTTGGTTGTAATAATCATTTTCTGTTTTACTTAAACAGACTGATCATTAAAAACTGGTTTCTGCTTCGTCTTTAGCGCAACTGTTAGCTTGATGAAAGCGTTAATGGTGTTTTAACGATTGTTACTATTATTATTATTATAATACCTTGTTTTGTTTTTTATTACAGTTGCACAGACATGGTGTCATCCAGCCTTTTTTCCAGTGTTCAGCTTCTTGAATTTCCTCTTTAAGAACAAATTGTTACTTGACGGATTAGAGCAGTGGTTCTCAGTGGGGGGCGGGCAGCATGAGCACAGGACAGGAGGGGAAAAAAGAAAAAAATCACGGACTCACTGGCTATTAGTACAAAGGAGAGCAGCTTATCCCCCCCCATGTTGAAATGCAATCAGTCGGACTATTGCAGTGTTCCTCAATGGAGGCGGTACCCCACGTAAAGACCTTGTGTAAGCTCCGACGTATAACAGGAGGTACATACTCCCACCCCTGCCACAAATTTTGTTTTCGGGGGCGGCACAAGGGAAATTATGAGGTGACAGGGCTTTATCTACAGAGCTATATAACCCAACACATCCTCCACATACAGGTTCGTGCCATCATTTTTTGTGTAACATACCCCCCACCACCACCTCCACCACCAGGCCAAAATTTTTTTCAGGGATAGGGGGGCGGCAGGAGGCACGTGACGCCGTTCGTGGGCCTTTGTTCAAAAAAAGGTTGAGAAACATTAGATTAGAGCGATGGTAAATGACTCACACCAGTGACAGTTTGATTGTGCATCATGTATAAAATTACTGCCTCCCCTTCGCCTCCAGTTTGTGTCGTGACATAACAACATCTGCAAACAGCCTATTATTACTGTTTATGACATTAAAAACATATCATCACTCTGATACTGTATTAATCACACAACTTTATTCTTTCCATTTGGATTCGTAGCTTTTCTGAATTATTCTTAAATGGACTTTTAATGTCCCTTTTGGTGTTTTTGTTGTGTTTATGAAGCATGGCTGTTGTGTTTTGATTCGACTTTGCTGCCAGAAACGTAATCCCCTTTGGGACAATTAAATCTTTCTTTCTGAGTAAACAAAGTAGCTTGAATTGATTTGGTGTTTTTGATAGTGGACCTTCAAATTTTGAGAGTAGGTGAAATTTCAATCTGTTTTCCACATAATTCCAACTTTCAGGGCCATGTTCCGTATATTTTAATGGAAATATAATTGCATCCAAGATTAGGTTCAGTCTGAGCTTTATTTATGCCTCAGGAACAATGTGCTTTATTTTCTTCCCAGTGGAAGTAACAGAATGTGGACATGAATGTTTCAGCCTTTTTTTTCCTGCAGGAACTTTGTTGTAGTTTATTGTTGCAGAAAAAATACAACTTTCAAATATTAAAAAAAAAAATAAAATTGATGTTTAACAAGAACTGACAGAAACGTGGACAGTAGCTGAACAGAATATTGAAGTTGCTTTTCTCACGTAAACAGAGTAAATATGACTTCTTTTTTTTTTTTTTATTTGATACGGCACATTGGTTCTGAATGCTGTGTCTAGGGAGCCCCTGTATCCCTGGAGAGGTTCGTGTGGAAATTGGAAGAGTAATTTCACAACACAATGATCACCACAAAACACCATCTTTTTTTGCAAATGCATTACAATGACAACCTCATTTAACAAAACCGAACCTTCGCCATCACGTTCTGTGCCATCACAAAGGTGGTGTTGGCACCAGGTGACCGATTACCAACATGGACAAGCCGAGATCAGCTGCGTATTTTACACAAAACACAGACATGAGAATCCAAAACTATAATTCAGACTAAAATCCAAACAGCATCTGCAGCCAAAACCTGGTTTGGAAAACTGACAACAAAAAAAACTGTCCATTGTGTGAATGTGTAGGTAAAAATTCTAATCAATATCACATCATTTGGGCATGATTAGTTCACATTTGACTCTAATTACCAGTGTGTATTCTGTATAATTAATGTGTTGTTCTTGGTGTATTCTTGAGACACTAAGAAGATTGTAGATGTGATGCACCCAACAGCATGAGACACATTTGTGGGGTTTTGGGGGGAAAAGGGGAAAGTGTTTTAATGTCAATCACTCGCACAAGTGTTGTAATTAAAACTCTATGGGCTCCTTAGGACATAGAGGAGTAGAACCAATATATTAGGTTGTGCCTAAGTATGGAACCCCTCTGAAATTTGGGGGTGTTATTTTATCCTATTAATAATCTATGTAATATTCTAATAATATTCTATACTACTACAACTAATAATAATAATAATAATAACAACAACAACAACAACACTGATCAACAACAAATTTATTGTTTAAGTTTTTTGAGCTGATTTAGGATCATTTTGGTGCACTGAATCCAAAAATCACATTAATTTTGCTCAATCAGGTCAACTTTCTGAACTATGCAACATATTGGCTTTTTAACATTTTTGCTTACATTTATGGGCATTTTCACATCATATGATACAAAATTCTTTCATATTTCTTGCAATAAACGAGTTCTGAAGATTTTACTTTTGCCAATTTATGATTGTTTTTTTTTTAATATTACAGGTGAATGAAATGGCTTTGACTAGAAGATCTTGCAAAAATAAGCCTGACGTATTCTGCTACATCTGCGGTGAATACACCATTATACCTAACAGGAATCCTGTTAGAAAATGATTTTTTTTCTCTTAAAACCTATTTTGGGTGAGAACTATATAAAAAATCAACTGATAAAGTCACAAAAATGTAATCAATTTTGTGAGAAGATCAAATTTTTCAAAATCAAATTAGCAAAAAAAACCTGACCTGATTGAGAAAAACAGATGTTATTTTTGGATTTAGCAGTGCAAAATGGTCCTAATTCAGTTGAAAAAACCTAGACAACTTGCAAAAAACATTTTTTTGTAACCCAGTGTAATAATAATAATATTAATAATATAAATAATAATAACAACAACAACAACAACAACAACTAGACATGCGCACATTTCCTGAAGGAAATGTAATCCGCGTGTTTGCCTCGTGCCGGATTTGTGGCCTTGTGGCTAGGTGCGATCTAAGAGCAGAAAATAGAAGCAAATAAACTAAAATAAATAAACTACCGCATATATTTGGATGAAAGTTATGTTGTTCTACATTGCATCTGTATGTATAAGTTATTTATTACAAATAACTGTTTGCTATAACTGTGTAACAGCACAACAGGAAAGTGAAAAAATAAGGATCAGCTGAATTATTGACTGTTTTTTAAAACTTGAATTTACAAATCACGTCAAATTAACAGCAGAATTTGTAATTTGCATGAACAATTTTGAAAAGGTTAAGGTAATGTATGACATTTCTCACACACACACACACACACACACAAACACACACACACACACACAACTGACGGACAGCAGTAGCAAATTGAGTAATCAACAAACACACTTCCACAAATACCATGAAAAAGGCTCAAACCAATAAAGGGCTTCGCTCTCATTGGTTGACATTCTGTGATGCTGTGCTCTCATTGGTTGACATTCTGTGACCCTGCGTTCTCATTGGTTGACGTTCTTTGACGCTGCGCCCTCATTGTCTGATGTTGTGGGTAGCTGTGCTCTCATTGGCTGACATTATGCGACGCTGCGCTCTCATTGGCTGACATTCTGTGACACTGTGCTCTCATTGGTTGACACTCTGTGGCACTGCGCTCTCATTGGCTGACGTTCTGAGTAGCTACTAGGCCTGTAACGGTGCACATACCGAACCGTTTCGGTACGCACCAGTTCGATTTGGTACACAGCTGTACCGAAACGGCACAGTATGTTGAGAAAAAGAAAAGGGAATGAAAGATGTTGTTCGATGCGGAACTTTAAATCCGTGCAAGTTCCACACGGACATATTGAAGGAGCACACAAAGACCCGAAATATAAAATAGCAGCTGACAAATCGCACCCTGTACACACACACACACAAGTACAAAAAGTGGCCTAAACAGTTAGTCGTCTTAAAATAAATAATTAGATTAATTTATTTGTCAATGTTGGTCTTCAGTTTGTTAAAAGTGAATACCAGTTTGCCCTCTTCTTAATGTTGCACTTCATGTGGAATTTTTTTGTTATTTTTATGCAGAATGTGAACTGACAGAACTGGGATTTGATTTTTGTTGTTTGTTCAAAACTACCTTTCCAGGAAAAGTGCAATACTAATGTTTAAAATACATTTAGTAATATTTTATTTATTTTATTTTCTATTTGATTTATAGCAGCAGACTTATATTATTACTGTTTTTCTATATTCTATTGTCTCCAAAAATTTGGTGGAAAAATTTTCAAAAATTCATAAATGCAGTAAAGACATTTTGAGGGGTTTTCTTTCTTCTCATACCGAACCTAAAAAACAAAAAAAACAAAAAAAAAAACAAAAAACGTGGCTTTCAAAACCGAAAATGTACCAAACCAAAAATTTTGTGTACTGTTACAGGCCTAGTAGCTACACTCTCATTTGTAAACCAAAGTGGTAGTATTAGTGACCTACCATTGCACTTAACATGTCTTTAACCTTATTGTTCAGACAATGACATGCATTGTATTAATTTTCCTGAAGCTTCATTCAATACATCAGATGTTTGTGTTGCGTCTTGTCTGGGATCACATCAGTGAATTTTTGTTTTACAAGTCTTAGTTATGTTGTTTTTGTTTGTTTCTTGTCTGAATAGAACAAGAAATCTGTATGCTCATTTCAACCCTGCAAAAAAAAAAAAAAAAACAGGTAAAGGTGGTCTGACACTTTTGCTTAGTGAATTTCATTCTACTTTATGGAATATTTTCCTGTCACTTTAATTGCACTATGTTTAAAACGGCTATGGAGTCAGTCCAGATGCTGAAATGCACTTGAACAAACTCTAGTGTTCAGCTGGTTTGAAGGATGTGAAACTGATAGTGAGATGATGTGAATGAAATATGCATATACTGTACATCACTGAAACAGAGCAAGGACTGTGAACTCATTTGGTTTGTGTCTTCATTCATTTGAACATTTATTCTGTGTCAGGGAATGAACACTGAAGTCATATTTCTTTTTTTTCTACTCACTGTAGATCACAAGGCCTTTGGGACCAGTGACATAGACTTACTGTGTCAGCTCAGCCTTAAAGCTTTAAAGATACAGATCAATATTACTTATCCCGTTGGGTGAAATCCATTGTCCATCAGCTATAGAAAAAGCCAGATAAAAATTGAAATAAACATGTGGTTATCAGTCTACAAAGTTAAAGGGGCTATATTTAGCATTGATATGCCAAACCACACACAGCAGGAGCACTATGCGTCACAGAACATACCCGCAGCGACCAAAACCACAAATGGATTAATGCTAAGTCTATCTGCAGACTGTAGAAAGTGTGAAGTTCATTATCTACATACAGTATGTGTGTATTATGATACGTCAGTTTTTTGTTTGTTTTTTTTTCTTAACAAAAACTCCAAACAGTCGCTGGGATTCCATTTCAGTTTTCCACAAAATAAAAGTGATATTTCTACAATTAGGTGTGTTCCGGCACACCTGACAGGTCGTTATCAGGCTTCTGCAGAGATTGATGATAGGTTTATCATTTCAATCAGGTGTGTTGGAAGAGAAATACATCTAAAACATGCAGGATAGTAGTTCTTGAGGACCAGGATTGGTGTTCTGGTAACTCCTGTCACCTTCAAAGACCCTCACAATCTAGAAGTTTTCCCTCCTCATTTTTAATTTTATATGTTCATGCACTGAGATTCACTGAGGCTAAGAGAAATCGTTGTTCGTAAGCGGTTGTTTTATTCATTTTGATTCAGTACTTTCAACAAACTGTTCCAGGGCAAGACAGGTTCGTAAAGTATGTTACTATGGGGGTCATGGAGCTGAGGGGAAAGACTCACGTGCACAGTACTTAAGGTGGTTAACAAGCTTTGTTAACTAACTCTGGTCAGAGGATTAAACATACTCTGGCTAGGAGACCAAACGGACCAAGGCCCTAAAAGGTTCAGGCCTGGGGTAGACTGGACTCAGGTCTGAGGATGGGGGTAAGGGAGCTCAGTCTCGAGGTAAGAAACCCAGCTCTGGAGCGGAGAAGCTGAATTAAGCACTTGAGGCAGGGGCGGCCATGGCTCAGATGGTAGAGAGCGGGTTGTCCAATAACCGAAGGGTTGACGGTTCGAATCCCGCTCTGTCCATGTGCTGTTGTGTCCTTGGGCAAGACACTTTACCCTCCTTGCCTCCAGTGCAGCTACTCACACTGGTGTATGAATGCGTGTGAATGTTTGGTGGTGGTCAGAGGCACAGATTAGCAGCCACGCCTCCGTCAGTCTGCCCCAGGGCAACTGTGGCTACAATGTAGTTTACCACCACCAGAGGGGGAATGTGAGAGCGAATGAATAATGGATACTCTGTACACACTTTGACTATGCGTTCATAGAAAAGCGCTATATAAATCTAATCCATTATTATTAATTATTATTATTATTATTACAGGATGGGGAAGCAAAATTTACAATATTTGAGGCAGGGATTGAAAGACAGTGTATGACCAATTAGTTTATTGAAAGTCATGAGAATTTATTTGCCACAAGAAAATTGACATAATAGAAAATGTTTTTATTCTATGTGTCCTTCTTTCTCAATAACTGCCTTCACACGCTTCCTGAAACTTGCGCAAGTGTTCCTCAAATATTCGGGTGACAACTTCTCCCATTCTTCTTTAATAGTATCTTCCAGACTTTCTCGTAATAGTTTTGCTCATAGTCATTCTCTTCTTTACATTATAAACAGTCTTTATGGACATTCCAACTATTTTTGAAATCTCCTTTGGTGTGACGAGTGCATTCAGCAAATCACACACTCTTTGACGTTTGCTTTCCTGATTACTCATATGGGCAAAAGTTTCTGAAAAGGTATGGATAATAGTGTTAGGTATGATTATGACATCAGTATGTGTTTGGTTTCAAAACAATTGACGTAGTGCCTGCTGAGAAAAAACAACTAAATGTTCATTGTAAATTTTGCTTCCCCACCCTGTATTATTATTATGAGGCTGGGCTAGAGAACCTGGGGTGCACCAGAGGCTGGGGTCTTTGTGACTGGAACCCAAGGACTGGGGCCCAGGCTTGGAGGTACATCTGGGAAGCCACCAGGCTGCTCCACAGGGAGGCACCGGGCCACTGACTCAGGAGAACTCCAGGCAGCTGATCTGAGGGAGCTCATCAAATGTTACAACTAACAGAAAAACACTGTACTCACATTGCACTCACCAGGACAGTTTAGTAATTTGGGAAAAAAAAAATAAAATCAGTAGCTCAAGAGACCTGACCATTTCAGCACGGGCTGAGTCCATGATTTGGCAAAGACATTCTGTCATGGAGCTGAGAAGAAAGACTCAAGTGCACAGTACTGAAAGTGATTACCGAGCTAACAAAGACCGGTGTGTGAAAACAGACAAAAAACCTGAGGTGAGGTGCTGGAGAGTCCACAGGGGGAATGGTGTCATGATGGCTAGCTGATCATGATGGTGTGGAATGTCCTCGCAGGGAACGAGGGCAAACAGGGGAGCTTATTTAGCCCCTAATGAAATGAGCTACAGGTGTGTGGCGTGTCGCAGGTGTGAGGATGGTGAGGGGGAGGTGAGCAGGCAAGGTTTGAAGTGGATCGTGACAATGGGGAGATGTAGCCACTCACAATAGTAAAATCCAGGGTTAAACCAGACTTTACCTTACTAACCCCCTGTTTCTGCTTTGTGATTTTCTTTTCTTAGTAGAGATAACATGTTGTCAGCAAAATTCAAATGGGATCAGAAGTAATTTGTCTCATCTGTCGACTGTACCTCCATTGTAATGAAAATGACATTACATGGGGTTCCACAGTTGTCTTACTCTGTTAAGTTGATCTAAATATTTTTATTTTATTTTTTTATTTTATTTTGAACATGCAAAGAAAATAAAACAAAACAAAGCAAATTAAGACATAAACAAAATAACATTTAAATGGACAGAATCTATCTTCAAGCACATACAAGTCTGAATTTTGCATGGTCGAAAAGGAGTAGGAAGAAGTATAAACTTATTTAATCCTACCCCTCAGTCCTTTTACACCTTTTTTATTAACTTTATACAGCAATTAATCTGTACTATTGCCCTAATTTTAGCATTGTACCACAACAATCCATAATACAGTAACTGAATTATCCACAACATTATATTCGTGTCAGTATGGTCATACAAACAGACTCAACAAATCAAACATTTTCTTCAATAATTACAGCAGATTTAACAGTACACTATCATACACAAACAAAACAAACAGGCCTCATTGCCATTATTAAATACTGTACCTCTCAAGAATCAATTCTTTATATCTTTTTTAAACTGAATTATGTTTGATATTTGTTTTATCTCCACACACAATTTACTAATTTACTAATACTAACATAGCTTTATCTTATACTGGCACTCTTGCCAATACAGCTTCATAGTTCAGGACTTAGACAAAAAATGTGTCTTCAGGATCAATGTTTTTGGTGTTTTATGAAAATAAATCCCATGACTTGCTGTTCAGGTGTCTCTGCAATCTGAAACGAATAAAAGAGACTTTTAACACCTTCTTTCAAACAGGCTAAAACTTCACAGTATAACCCTCCCGCTTGTGCACATTCACACCTAGTACTCCTCTTATAAAAATGCAAGGACACAACCCATTTTACAAAATAATTAAATGAAGGTTAAGTGAAAGGAAACAGAGGAACCAACTCAAATGAGACATAAAACACAGCTGTGAGCAGTAATTACAGGGTCCAACAGTGTGGGATCTATTGATCAACAGGGCCCTGAAATTCATTTACCTCTTGTGACTTTTTAAAGTTTTAAACACTGAATTAATGACTACTTTTTTTTTTTTTTTTTTTTTTTTTGAAGTATTGATATCTGGAAAGGGAAGCACAATCATTAAAGACAATGCTGGAATCAGGAGTTTCTCAGAGCCACAGTGATTGTGCGCAATTATTTTTCATCCACACAGGAGCTCAAATAATCTTCTGAACTCCCTCATATGTTCTCAGAAAAAAAAAAAAAAAAAAAAAAAACAGACCACCTATGCAGCTATTTCTGACTTAAAATCCCACATATGAGGTGACAAAATTATTTAAAACTAATAAATATTATATTGAAAACTGCCCTGAGATGGCATAATGTGGTGCTCAAGCAAAAAAATATCCCCATAAACACATTTATATTCATTGATGCAGTGGCATGCATTTTATACTGCTGATTTTTCATTTTAATGGGAAGGGTGGTGAAATAAGCTGAGGTAAATCTTACCTGAGCAGAGGTCTTATCTGCCAGGTTAAGGGACAAGACCTATACATGGGTGTTTAGGCCTCATTAAGAGACATGAAGAAGCCACGATCACGCCTCTAGTTACAGTGCTTTTTTATAAGACATGGCAAAACCTTGTTGCCAACTCTTGTCTCTTAAGGAAAGGACTGGGATGTAGGTCAGAACGGAGGTGCACTGGTTGGTACTAGGGATGCAAATTATCGATAAATCCATTCGTCATTAGTTGGTTGACCTTATCGATTGATTAACGATTAACTGATTAGCAGCGAATTTCCTGAGAACCTGAATTTGTCCTTCAATAGGGTCTTAAAGAATAAAAGCTAAATATTGTTTATATACTTCATGAAAAATGCATGTCATATTCCTTAATGATTGATTTATCATACCATTGGATACAGTACAGGCAATGATGCCCCCCCCCCCACTATTTTCGTGTGGCCACCGGGGTGTGACCGCGAGACATAATGCGGGACATACCTGTGGCCCGGATCAGGAGCCTGGAGGATGATTTCAACCAAACCAGTTAGTCCAGACCCCCTTGGACTAGACCAACCTCCAGGGAAAATGCTCCGATTCAATACCGACCCCGCATTTGTGTTTGTATTTAGGCGGGGGTGCACCACTCCCACAAACAGACGGGTCAGTCTGACTTTCACTCCACCATGTCCCTAAAGAGATTCTAACTCATCAACGCCACAATCTGGTTTGATGACCAGCTATCCCAGCCACAGCGCTGCAGCACGGACAAACTGGCAGCCTTCAGACAGGATGTGGAAAAGGGCAATTAACTGACAATTTATAATTTAATCGAGCAAATTCTTACAGACAATTGATAGTCAATTAATTGTTTACATCCCTAGTTGGTACTGTACTGTCCAACTGTATTTACAATTATACAGCGGTGCCAAAATGATCAGAACACCTCATAGATCTGAAAATATTGACCGTTTTTGCCTCAAAACATTATTTCAGTTCATGAAACATGCCTTTTCATCCACTTAACTTTAATATTCACATAATGAGCAGGAAAGGACCGTGTTTAGGGATGGAAATTGAGAATCGGTTCTTTTTGAGAACCTGTTCCCAGTAGCTCGATTTCTTGGAAATGTTCGGCTGCCTGCTTAACATTGAGATATTTGTATTTTATATTTTATTGCTCTTATGCAGTCCTCTTTTGCACTAAGTGTCTTGCTGCTAAATTGAATTGAGCTGCTAAACTGATTTTCACTGTTCCTATGACAATCAAGATGTATTCTTCTTAACGATTCTGCTCATTAATTCCGCCTTCATTGCACATGCATGATGACGTCACAAGCATGCTGCATTGTTTTGGTTCAGATTCAGAATGTAGCCAACATGGCGTTGAGGTAGAAACACTCCAAAGTATGCTTATATTTCACGTGAAAAGATGACACCATGGCCACTTGTAACACTTGCAAATCTTCCATTTCTTCATTTGTCCACGCCGCATGGAATGCATTTGCAGGAGTGTCACTTATTTGATATGCTACTTAGCGACGCTTGAGAATCTAGCGGTAGAGCGAACACCAGGGCGTTATTCAGTCCCAGCCCAGTTCTGGTCGGGACAAAAACATCCTGACCCCTCAAATAAAAGTTTCCAAAGGTAGGGCAGAGAAAAAAGTGATGCACAACAGCAGGAGACATAGAGGAATTAGTAAACATCTAAAGTTTTAGTTTCACTGTACAGTGAAAAAGTGAACAAAAACCAAGAACAACCCATCTGATAATTAAACAACCTCAAATCAACATACAACTCAACAACAAGAAGTGAATGGTAGTGACACATCCAGGGTGTACAGGGTGGGGAAGCAAAATTTACAATATTTTGAGGTAGGAATTGAAAGACAGTGTATGACCAATTAGTTTATTGAAAGTCATAAGAATTTATCTGCCACAAGAAAATTTACATAATAGAAAATGTTTTTATTCTATGTGTCCTCCTTCTTTCTCAATAACTGCCTTCACACGCTTCCAGAAACTTGCGCAAGTGTTCCTCAAATATTCGGGTGACAACTTCTCCCATTCTTCTTTCATAGTATCTTCCAGACTTTCTCCTAATAGTTTTGCTCATAGTCATTCTCTTCTTTCCATTATAAACAGTCTTTATGGACACTCCAACTATTTTTGAAATCTCCTTTGGTGTGACAAGTGCATTCAGCAAATCACACACTCTTTGACATTTGCTTTCCTGATTACTCATCTGGGCAAAAGTTTCTGAAAAGGTATGGATAATAGTGTTAGGTATGATTATGACATCAGTATATGTTTGGTTTCAAAACAATTGACGTAGTGCCTGCTGAGAAAAAAACAACTAAATGTTCATTGTAAATTTTGCTTCCCCATCCTGTATCCCGCCTTCACCTGTGGAAATCCAAGATAGACTCCGGCAAAATTCATAAGGACAAAGTGGTTTGGAAAATGGATGGATGGATTTGGATTTCAGCCTGATGAGAAACAATGGGTATGGTTACATGATGTTTTTTAAATCCAATTTATTTTTCCAGAAGAAATTAATCCGGAACTAAAGTACTTTCTCTTCTGTTTACATGGAAATGTTAAACCCAAATAAAGGTTTACATGAGAAACGCTTACTCAGTTCTCACATCCCTTCTGTTAGCTTAGCATAGTCACTGCATTTCCATGGTCACACGTAGCCAGTTTTTTTAAAGGTGATTTGTAGTCTTTTGTAAGTGATTTTGTGAAATCCGATTCTCCCTAATTATTTCTTTAGATCCGTGACTTACTGTACTCCTGCAATCTTGGGACTGTTGTGTTGGCGGAAGTTGGAAAAACTTTTTGTTGGAAGGGATGCATGCGCTAAATTAGCTTTGCATTACCGTTTTAGCTTTGCATAAGTTTTTATTTCCCAAGATTTTATTTGTGCAGTAAGTCACATCGCCATGATTTGAGCCTCAATCTGTGATCATATTGACCCCACCGGACTAAAGTAATGATTAGGGAGAACTGAATTTCACAAAATTACTAATAAAATACTACAAATCACCTACAAAAGCCTGGCTATGTCTGACCATAGGAATGAAGCGATTATGCTAAGCTAAGCTAAGCTAACAGAAGGGCTGCGAGAACAAGGCAATCGGTGCACTGCAGTGCAAACTGTTTTGCCCACTTATCGAACTCATTAGTGCATGACAAATGAATGAATAAAAAACAAGTGGTGAACTATTCCTTCAGGGTTTTAGAGACTGGTCGATACCATCAGAATAGCCCACTGGAACAGTTTGGGTTGACTAGACTGCATTGCATATTCTTCCGCCAGCGCAGAATGTGTGCGTGATCGCGACAGGACAAGACAACGAACATGCGTGAACGGCAGGAATAAAGTCCAAACGGAATTAAGGGTTTACGTGTCCAAGGAATAATTTAGACCGGATTCAAAAGTGGATTAAACCAGTGACTTTAATTGGGTTTAAATTTAATCCGAACTTTTCTTTTTCAGATGGAATAAGGTGTTTACATGGGTATCTTAAATAGGATCTAACCTTTAATCACTTTATACCAGGAATAAAAGTTGTCATGTAAATGCACGGACTGTCACATCTTGACTCCAAATATACTGACTACTGGAATTTTTGTTGCATTTGTAGCTCGAGTCCCTAATGACAATGTGCCACTATGGAGCTTTTGTGTGTTATTTCTATTCATGTTCCAACGTGTGGTATGGAGGTTGGTTGTCATGGAGTTCATACTATTCATTTTCTCACTTCAAGGAATCCATATCTGTTATTTTTGCCTTACGCACAGTCATTTGTATGTCTGGCAAGAGCAAGCATGTGGCCATGGAAGAAGTGTTTAATGTGAGGTGTTCAAGGGCTACTATATATATATATATATCTTATGGTTTCAACAGGACTTCACTAACCTTTTGGATATGAATGTAGTTTCGAGTAGTGGAAGTGAACCTGATGGATTAGAAAAGAGAAGGAATGAGTAATTTAAATTTGTGACATCAAGTGTTTTTAAAGTAGCAAATAAAGCTAAGTTTTGTAGCAGAATGAATAGTGTAAATCAGGTTACCTGAATTTATAGATATATAGTCACATTTTTGATCAGACAATCAGAAAAAATGCTGCAATGGCATCAGTCACATCTTGGGAAAACGGAATATGTTCAGCTTTAAAAGTTGCAAAAATTACTAAGACTTAAAGTGTATTTTTAAATGCCTACATGGACAGACTCTACTTTTTATGTAACTTTGCTAAAATGCAGCTTCTCAGCTTTCCAAAAGGCATCAGATGTTTAGAGACTCCATTGTGAACACTGATTCCATGTAGCTTGAATATCAGTCGTTATAGACATTTGTTTTTATGTTCAGTTTATCATTTTGATTTTTTTTTTCCCAGTTTGAATCCTTTTTTTGCTTCAGTTTTGATTTAATGACTTTTGTTTTACTCTGAGCTCTTTTTTTTAACATATATTTTTAACATATATTTTTTAACATTTCAACAATATATCACTTAGGACATGTTAAATATAGAGAAAATTTGGAAGTCGACACAAAAGGTATGAGCTGAAAACACAACTTTAATGTTTTTAATGGAAGTGTTTATCTTATGGCTGTAACAGAAACAGTGCTGTTCTCACATGTGATTTTCTTATAGACCAGACCTGGGCACTGTAAGGCCCGGGGGCCCAACGGCTGACCCTAACTAGTCCACATGAGGTAACTGGCAAATTAAAAGTCAATGCAAATATATATCATCATAATAGATATAACCAATACAACACCACTGCTTTTATCTTAAAGGATTTTCTAATTTACCGTTTTTTTCACACATACTTTCTGTACTTCCATAAGGCTTATGCACTGATTGGTTTGTTAGTCAGTTTCAGCCCATGAAGATGTCAGCTAACGGCAAAAAAAGAACGACTGATTCCCAATGCAGAGTTTTTAACAAGCAATGGACTTGAAAGGATTTCTTTACTGAAGTCAGAGGTAAAGAAAAAGAAAAGGAACTGTGATATGCAAACAAAGCTGGATGCATTTATAGTTCTCCACATAAAGTTAATGTGGAGCTGGTTTTGCACATTTTCTGAAGTCTTTTTGCGAATATTCATTAAATAGTTGTATTCTGTGCTCCACATTTTCATTTTATTATTGTATTGTTGTATTTACTGTTTTTGTATTATAGTAAAGTGTGTGTGTGTGTGTGTGTATACATTATATATATATATATATATATATATATATATATATATATATATATATATATATATATATATATATATATATATATATATATATATATATATATATATATAGAGAGAGAGAGAGAGAGAGAGAGAGAGAGAGAGAGAGAGAGAGAGAGAGAGAGAGAGAGAGAGAGAGATTAAGGAGAGCTGCAAGGGTATTGATCTGGCCCTTAACAACTGTCAAAGTTTCTCATGTGGCCCCATAGGAAACTTAATTGCCCACCCCTGTTATAGACCATAGTGTTTACTTACATGTGTCATAGTTAAATTACATTTTATGGATGGATAGATGGTTGTCTGGTCTGGGACTTATTCATATTGTGTTTTGTGGTTCTAGTGCTACTGTAATGTTCATGTCAAATATATTTAAATGCTGCACTAAAACAAGCATCCTAACAATTTTGCAAAGGCACCACTGCTGCATACTGTGCCAAAAAAGATGCAAATAGTAAAGTATAATAAAAGTATGTAAAGATTTGAGATAAGTAGAAATCACCTGGAGTCAGAATTATTTGAATGGGAATCTCCCAGTACATGATTATGTTTGTCAGCCACCCAGTAAAGCGGCTATTGGCAAAGCTTTAATATATTTGACAGCATTTACACAGTATCTACATACTGCATAGCTCTTCTAGAAAAAAAAAAAAAGTTTAATTTTATGCATCATAATTTATTAGTGATTCCAGCGACAGCCTCCTTTGCTGCAAGCTCTCGAATGTGTTGATGAAGATGAAAATGTCGTCATAAAGCTGAGATGTACCACATATAAGACAGAGATCCAAATGGGTGCCTCCCTTCTCAGCTGTGTAAATGCCCAAATGTCAGAGTAAATGATATAAAAATGTATTTTCTTGCAACACTCTTCATATAAATGGAGAAATAATTTTGTTTTCTCTTTTTCACCATGGGATGTGTGATGTCATTGCCAGTTAAAGTCAGTATAATTAGATGCCAGGGATATATGCTTCACCCGGGGCGTCTTTGTCTCCTCCTGCATTAGCTTCCTCACACAGGCATTAGAGCACAAGACTTGGCTGGTAGATTTATGCTACTCCTCAGTCCATTAATGTCTCCTTTTTATGTGTCCATTTGGCATAGTGGCCACTCGCTTCACCTCAGTCAGGCCTCTTAGGATAGCACTGAGCGCTGTGCTGATTCAGGTAGAAAGACAAAGTCATAAGAGCAGGGTCCTGTTATGTTAAGGAGGAAACGGTCAAATACAGTCGTGTTGCATTAATCCAAAAACATTTCTGACCAACACACAGAAACATTGTCGTTTCACTGTTACATCACTCTTCTATTCTCTACATTATTGCTGAACACATGAGTAGGGGTGTAAGAAAATATCGGTTCTGCAATATATCGCGATATTTCATTTCACAACACTGTATCAATATTAAAAAGTACTGTATTGATATTTTTAGGTATTTATTCAAATGCAGATATTGTGGAGGTTCATTTTGTTTTTTTCGTTTTTCTTCTTTGTTTATATTTTATTTATTATTATTCAACACTCTTTTATTAAGTAATGTTACTTCCTTTGTTGGGATTGCACAAAAATAATGTTCTGATGTTAGTTATGAACTAATAGAACATGAACATTTGAACAGGATCTTAAACTGTAATGTCTGTAAAACATAATTTAAGTTTTAACACAGGAACATTTTGTGATATAGCATAAGATCCTGTTCTGATTAAATAAAAATGTGTTCAGTATTTGTGCATATTTCTGCTGTAATTCAGTTGTTCAAGGAAATAATCATTTAAAAAAAGAAACAAAAAAAAACAAAAAAAAATCACCTTTTTAACAGTATAAAGATATATCGTGATATATCGTATTGTGATCCTAGTATTGTGATTTGTATCGTATCGCTAGACTCTTGTCAATACACACCCCTACACATGAGTTGGATGGGTGCATTTTGTATGTTGTGTAGAAGCTTTTCTTGCTTATAAGAGTGAATTTCAAGGCCTGCATCTGTAAGTGCAGCTGCATAAAAGCCCATATATTTTGATTAATGCTGTACAAGTTAATTTCACACATGGCAGCCAGAGGACACGTTTAATTCCGTGGGCTTGAAAAGCCAGATATCCAATAGTGTGACGTCAGAAAACTTAACATGGCACACTTGTTTACACTAGAGCAAGTTCTGCTTCTCAAACGTTGCTCTGTCATGTCCCTGTTTTGGAAACATTATTAACTTATGGATCACAGGGGACAAACTTTCAAAATGGATTTTTATTATTACAAAAACTAACATAAACATTGTGCCACTAAGACCTCTTTGTTTATCTTAAATGACTTCAGGGCAAACAATATGTAAAGCACAGGTGTCAAATATATCAGTCCAGCAATGGGATGAATGTGTGAAATACAAAAATTAAACTAAAGTTATTAAGAATCAAAGGTGTCAGAATCGACTGAGTTCAGATTCCACATTCAAACCAATTCAATCTCAAGTGGGTCAGACCTGTAAAATACTATTACAACCTATAAATGTTGACAACTACACATTTTTCATTGTTCTAGTGTAACCTTTCACAAAAAATGTGAATAACTTGAACAAATATGAACAACCTGAAATAAGTGCAATTTTATCAATAATCTTCCTTTTTACTAAATGTTTTGTGTATTTGTGGATCCACTGTGACCTGTGAGTTGTAATGCACATGTGGAAATGATAAACTGACATAATTTTGTTAAAATGGTACTTATTTTTAAGGAAACTTTTGTACACCTTTTCATAATTTTATTTGTTTCAAGCAGAAGATAAAAACAAAACTTCTGTGTGTACAAGGAACTAATAGCAGAGCAAATAAATTAATCAATAGAGGTGATCAAAACAATAGATCAATTGCCATGTACACTTGTAATAAAATAAATTCAATATGTATTGCTCAAAAAGGAGTGGGAAGAAGAAAATGTATTAAATCCCACCTGTCATTTATACAACATAACACATTACTTCTGCTTCGTTAATGATTAGGTTACATCTGTTTAGAGTCCTAATAATGTAAATAACAGATTAGGAAAACTGATTTATATTACATAATGTAACTATTTAATTGATAGTCTGCATAACTGATAATACAATATATTTCAACACTAATAACATACCAATAATGGTAAACAGTGACAAGCACATACCAACAAAGGTAAGAAAGAGCCAAGGATGTAATGGCCCAATGTCATTTTTCTTTTCACTGTTACTGTTTTACTGGTCAGGCCCTCCAGATCATATTGGGCTGAATGTGGCTCCTGTACTAGAATGAGTTTGACACCCCTGACGTAACGTGGTAAAACCCCCAGATGCTACATCCTAAAATTCTAACTTTGGATTTGACTGGTTTGTTTGAATCAGGTTGTTTTCTTCCCTAAACTCGACCACTCTTGAACTTCACATGTTTTTTTTTGTTCCTTTGCTACATAAATAAATGTTTGTGATAGCCTTTTTTGGCCTTAAAGCACCCACACACACACAAATCAAATTCATTCAACTTTGATTCCCCACATGCATTTCCTTTTCAATCACTCTCCCCTGCGATGTTAAACTGACTGTTCTTATATAGCACTTTACAGGACAAAGCACTTCATAATGCCTCTACTCACACTTACACACTTACACACACACACACAACCAGCAGAAGCAAAGGGAACAATCTGAGGCTCATGTTTTACACTGTTGCTCAAGGACACTCTGACAAGTGCAAAGTAAGATATGGGAATTTTACCACCAGTGGGGGGCCAGCTTTGCCTCTTGTGTCACAACCACTCTGTGACGATATCTGTACGTACCCCCCGAGGGGTGCATGTTCACATACTGTGCTTAAGATTATCCTAGAAAACAAAATTAAAACAAAAACAGTCAACCCTACTGCCACATTAAAAGGTGGTTTGTGTACTTGCCTAAAATATGTGAAGCCAGGATAAATTTCACACACAACTTCAAATATAATTTTGTGGGGACTTTATTTTCTTTCTGCTAATGTAGTGTCCTCCAAATTGTGATTTTTCAGATTTCTCTAGACGAAATTTCTATAAAAAAATGTCCATTAACATAAATAGTTCAAGGTTGTTTCAGTCGATAAAACATCTCGAACATGAATGACAGTTTGACCCAAATGTAGAATATTTTAAGTGTAAATACTATATAAAAATACGGCAGTGGCACACTTCTTTGAATAAAAAAAAAAAAAAAAAAAAAAACAGTCACCATAATGCCACAATGACATTTCTTTACAAAACACACCAAATCAAATTTAGCCGCAATTTCAGTTCACAAATTCTGCTTTATACATTTTACCAACAGAAATACATTACTGCTAATTTCATACCGAATTCAGACAGCAAACATCCGCTGTATGCTAGGTTTCTGATCCACAAACATCGGCAATCCTATAAAAACAGTTGCATAAAATGTGATCTCTTATAAGTGCATAAAACAACACTGAAACACTATCGGACATTACTGTGCAAAAATAAACTTACAACATAATATGCTTCATGAATGTTTTCACCGTCCGACCGACAGGCTATCTACCATGGGAAAGACTGCGTTACACTGGCTACTTCCTGAACTTTCCCATAATTCAATGCTCTCGGCACGCATACGGCGCTGTTCAATAGTATCCATACGCCCTCTGCTGACCAAAAATAGAACTGCAGTTACATTGCCATAACTGAGAATTGAAACCATATGGATCTACTCTACTTTAGCTATGCTTCTTTTACCACCTGGTTACATATGCATAATAACAATATTTCTGAGCCACAAATATTTCATACGTATGTGTTATTGTAATGTGATGATACATCTGACATCATGATGTAACCAAAATGACAAATAAATCAATGTATACAGTAAGCATTTTGATATTTTCAGTATGGAAAAGCTAAAATCGTACCTGCTGAATAAAGACACAGTATATTTACCTTAAAGGGGTCATATTTTGCTAAACCTACTTTTATTAGTCGTTGTTACATTTATTTGTGTATTTGGGGACCCTAACAGTTCAAAAAGTTTGAATTTGAACCCTTCAGGTGCTGCAAAGTAGAGCTCGACCGATTAATCGACCGGCCGATTAATCGGGCCGATTATAGTGTATCACCAATTAATCAACATCGGCCAATATGTATCCAATATATTAACTTTTTTGGCTGCGCGGAGATTCTGTCACTTGCTGCTCCTGTGTGTGTGTGTGTGTGTGTGTGTGTGTGTGTTGCCCGGAGAATAAGAGGAACTTTAAAGCGAGTTAGTTTCACTTTCACTCATGCTCAGACAATGACGCTATCACCCCCCCACACACACAATCACGGACCAGTAAACAACAACACCCCCCCCCCCCCCCCCCCCCCCCCCCCCCCGGCTCCGAAAATCACAGACCCCCCCCCCCCCCCCCCCCTCAGTTTATGAAGTATTCACTCCCCCACACACCCATGTCGTGCACTCACAGTTTCATTCTACAGACAGGCCTGGGTGTTATTAGTGTAGGGGAGACTGGGGACAGTTGTAACATGGGTCACTTGTAACTCTTGCAGTTGCTCCAATCAGGAACAACTTAGGACTCACCTAATTCACTCTGCACATGCTCAGTTTAGTCCTTAGTCCACACA
This sequence comes from Sphaeramia orbicularis, assembly GCF_902148855.1. Classification (NCBI taxonomy): domain Eukaryota; kingdom Metazoa; phylum Chordata; class Actinopteri; order Kurtiformes; family Apogonidae; genus Sphaeramia; species Sphaeramia orbicularis. The sequence goes on from NC_043960.1 coordinate 16,925,474, forward strand.
AGAAGTTTTAGTGCCATGAGGCAGACACATCAAAATTTGAGAGTGAAAACATAATTGTGTGGTCAGTAATATTTTTTGCTCTAATTATTTTTGTGATTGTATAGTTTGCATTTGAAAGTTGTGTAAATTATATTTGTGAGATACACAAAGATTTATGCAACTGTTTATCCACCTGTCCACAATTATCTGATATAAGATTATTATATCCTGTGTAGATCAGTGTTCTTGTTTCATATATCAGCCAATATATCGGTTGGCCGATATATTGGATATCAGCTTTTTTTAGCCCCCAACATCGGTATCGGTCGGGCTCTACTGCAAAGCTCTCTTCATATTCATTTGGCAAAAATCGAGTGGATTTCTTCAACTCGTTTGAATTCCTGCTTAATTTGTTGCAGAAATTTATCGCGATGTGCATTGTGGGAGGCGGAGCTCCATTCAGCTGCAGTAGCAAGAGACAATGAAGCCGTTTCTGTGTTTGTTGCTGCTGCAGCCATTAATGCAGCTGCATGTAGCTCCACTTCTTACAATGCACGTCGCAACAAATTTCTGAAAATGCCCGACTAACATACTGGCTCTGTTTATAAACAAATGGATTGTTTATGATGGCGTACACTTTGAAATTGTTCACCGTGAGGGAAGAGATTCAGGTGAGTAATCACGGAAAGACTTACGGATTTGTGATACTTAGGCTATGACTCAGGTTTTACAGATTTGAGGAAAAATTGGTGGCAGAAGTCAAACGCAGCTTTAAGGCCCAAGTGTTTTTAACCAACTTGGAAAAACAGCTTTTAGTTTTTATGGCCCTGCTAAGTGGAACTTTTTACAGATCAGCTTAAAACTGAACTCTCTGGTTCCATTTAATGAATTAAATCTATCAGTCATCTTCTGTCTGCAACGTGCTTCAAATGATTGGTGTTTTATTCCTTTTATCCTTTAACTGCTTTTATGGACTATTTTAATCTACTTTTACTCTCTTTTAACCAATGTGTTGCTTTGTTGTCACTTAATGTCAGTGCAAATGTGGGTCGTTTTCTAATTTAAATTAACTCTATTATGTAAAAAGGGAAATAAAATGTAATGGAGAGGTTCGAGCGCTAATTTAATATTCAGATCTTGGTATGAAATGTATTTTTTTCACACAGATATTGAGATTGTTCATATCAGAATCTGTAAGAAATGTACTAAAGATTTTTTTCTGTCTACTGCCTGGGTAAAAACTAAAATATTCAGTATCCTGTTCCTTCCAGAAACAGTGCTTCCCAGTTCTTACCTTTTGGTTCTGCTTCTCAACAGCAGACTTTCTTTTGCGCGAATACATTAATCATAAGGGGATCAAACTGTCGATTGTGTTTTAGTCTTTAAAGCAGCCCACATGTACGGGTAACAATACTGACATACAACCCTGTGCTCTTCATCTTTTAGACTTTTCTGTACACCGTGGTCTTTTTTTTTTCTCTTCTTCTATCTGATGTCATGATGTGAAATGATGCTGTGGTGCAGTTCAGCAGGTTCCCTTCCCCCCGCAAACATATCAAACCCTCTCATCAGGCCAACACGCTCCCTGTAACACGCCTCCTGTTCCACCTCCAGATGGGACAATCTACTTCCAGCTTGACTCTGAAGACAGTCTACAAACAGCTCTTTTCTTTCTTTACACACTGTAGCCTGCCATCGCTTTTTTTTTCTCCCCCCTCCTCATCAAAACTGTTGATATAATTATCATGTTGTGCAATAAATCATAATCATTACATAAAACATGATGCAATAATTAGCATAATATGGCAAAAACGGAGTCAACTGTGACGTTAAATCACAGGCAGGTTCTATAATGTATTCAGGTGCGCTTCCCAATGCCGATTTTTGCCTCTCCGACCCATCATTTACATATAAATACCTACAGTCATGCATCTTTTTATTTACCTCAGCGGGGAAGGTGTGACAAACATTATCATTATTCTCTGTAAGTGGGATCTTATGGCAGCAAACACATCACCAGGCGTGGAAGGTGGAGCACAAACAAGCAGGAGGTGTCACTGCATGGCTAATAGGGGGAAACACTAAAGCTCCGACAGAAGTCACACAGTAGTGGTGGGTGTATCAATTCTGTGATAGATAATCACACACTACTCATTTGAGGATTGATTACACTAATAAAGTATCAATAAATTAATAAATCGGCTAAAATTTGCTTAGAGGTCTTATTTATGTCTTTGTGCATAAGAAATCAATATAAGTGAATCCCCAAAGGAACTTTGTGTTGGTAAATGCAAGTTATGCAGATTTACAGGATTTCAGTTATATTGCAACATGTTGATGGTCATATGAACTATCTTTTCAAGTCAAAAATGTCCAATTTCATCACAATTAATGCTATATTTTCATGTCACAAATGGCCAAGTTATATTTTAACTGAATTTACCTGAAAAACAAATATTCTATTCTTTTAGATTCCCCAGTTTTTCTTACAAGATTATATCCTACATATCACATGTTTTATTTTTACAGGTTGCAATATGGAGTATGGTGCTGATCCATCCTGCTTATGTTACGCCAATACATACATTAAGAATGTCACACGTCACTGTTTAAATCCACAGTTTTCTAATAATAAGCATTTTTATAAAGAAATAACAATTCTATATTATTATTTACTCTTTAGTATGATGATAAACTACACAATAAATAATTAGGATACTAGTTTTTGCGCAGGGATCATTTGTGGAAACGGTGACATGACTGCCAAGCATCAGTAAGATGGGATCCGTAACAACCATGTTACATCCGCCCACTGCCACATTTTGTGTTTTTGTGTCAGCTGTTATTGTTTTAGATCCACAATACTAACATTTATGAATAAGAGGATTATTAGCAACAGTAAGTATATAAGTTTATTACTAATAAAGTACTGGTACTGACCAGATCATCATGGCTAATGTCACGTCCGTCCACCAGCAAAAGTTTTCACATACACGTGCTATTTAAAATCCAATATTTCTGAAAACATAGCTTCCACTGTCAAATAATATCAGTAGTCTGTGCACAAATGTATTAGCATTATTTCAACACTGTTCTATGCATTTCTTGCAACTTTTTTTTTTTTTTGACAAAAATAGCCACTCATTTCACCCCTTAAGTAAATTTTAGCCGAAATGCAAAATAAAAGCACCTGTGTCACATCTGAATCTTATTGGGAACTTATTTCAAGGTTTTAGTTTTTTAGTTTTTTAGTTTGCGGCTGCTGTAAACGGACGATTCGAGTCTCAGGACCATGTGAGTCACTCATGCGTAGAAGCATTTACCTCTGTCAGCCATCTTGTACGACTCGCTACGGCAACCTCGCTAGGACAAATCACTGTTGTACGAATCAAATTATCTGAAAGTACAGAAAATTTAACTTCAAGGAGTGTCTTTATAGCGATCAGAAGTGATTTTGAGAGTCAATTTCTATGCCTACTTTCGGTTTCTTTCACAGCTGAGTGCCTATCCAGCTGACAAACGTTGTGATCAAAATATGGGGAAACTGAGCGGTGGAGGGTAATCGCAGCTTTATGCCAATGATGCGATCTTTGTGAGGTTGCCGTAGTAAGTCGTTTGTCCTAGCGAGGTTGCCATAGCAAGTTGTAAAAGATGGCCAACAGAGATAAATGCCTCTACGCATGCGCAACTTGTATCGCCCGGAGACTCAAATGGTCCCTTGACAGTGGGCATACTTTTCACACGTGGATAAAACTACGGCAAAGTGTAGTCCATGTAGTAAAAATGTACAACACTGCAGCAACACCAGCAATCTTTATAGACACCTGACAATTAGCTCAGTTCCGTCAAAATTGCAGTCAGTTATTGTTTTCTAACTTTGTTTTGTTACAGAGATGTTTAGGTCTTGTTGGGGAAAAAAGGTCTTTGGAGTTGTGACCATTTCACTGTATTCAATGAATGCATTCAAACTGTAAGTTTTTTTTTTTATTCATGTGTATTATTTCTTTATTTTTATTTAACCCATAAGGAGCCAGCGTGACTTTTGTGTCAATTCCAAAATTTATTTTTCTCTCTAACCTTTCCTAAGTGATTTATTTATTATAATTATAATGTTGTCCTCTGAATTTTGCATTTTTTCCAGTGAAAATCATCTTTTTTTCTATGCTTATAACTGACTAGATGTTCAGAAAAGCTCAGAGTAAAGTCAACGGTTATTGTATCGAAACAGAAAAAAACTGAAGAAAACGTGACTTTCAGTAGAATCTATCATTAACTGAACATAAACCCAGTGTCTCCATCCACTGTCGTCGATCCAACTGCATGGGTTTTACTCGTGAAACAATGTTGTAGAAGATGACTGTGTTTCCATGGTAACTGGAGCCTCTGAACATCCAAATGGGTCATATTTGATGACCATGAAAAGATGACAAACTGTATTTTACACCAATTATTTGCATGTATTACATGTATCGATATGATTAGTGGATCAACAGTTTAGATCAGTAGATGCTTTTGGTTTCTGGGTCTTTATGGATGGATTCATGTGTTAATTATTTGTGTTTTATTTGAACATTTTTATTTCATTCATATTTATATTTATTTTCATATTTTAATTAATATTTATGCTAATTATTATTTGTGTTTTCCTAAATCTACTTCATTGCTTTAAAAAATTACCACCAAAGGTTATACACATTAAAGCTGTTAAATGGACAGCATTTTGTCATGTGAGGTATCTTTTTAAGTGTAACATTTTAATTTAAAAAAATAATAAATCACTGAAAGTATCTGCGTCGGGCATCAAATATATATATACGCCAAAAAAGATATCAGTATCACATCGAATCATACAAGTGTGGTATCGCCCAGCACTACCACAGAGCGCAAAGGTGGAGCCGCCATCTACGCCACGAAGATTACGTCTCTGTTATCTAAAGGAGCTCTGGCATGGGGACAGTTTCATAACAGGGAAATGATAGACATCCATACCATAATTGCTTTTTAGAAGGGCAGTTGGCAGTAGTAGTTTGGAAGGAAGAGGAGGAAAGTACAATAATGATGAAATATCAATGAGATGATGAAAAAGTAATCATTCTGCCGCAGCAGCGCAGGGCTCAAAAGATTCAACTGCCAACACTCGGAAATCAATAAGTCTGATCCAATGTGGGACAATTTACACACGACACATCACTCATCACTCCATATTGGAAAGCCCACTGCCAGATTGCCTTTGGGGAGAGATCATCGCAACTTGACAAGAAGAACGCAGCACAGTGTGAAACAGCTGAACTAAAATGTAAAAGTTATTAAAAAGCAGCACAGACTTTTCACATAAACTTTCTCTATTCACTTTATGAGCGATTATTTTAACATATTTATGCGTCTCATGCACCGGATAACCCATCGAGATTGTACAGCCTCTATTAATTCATACGGTCCTGTATTAAAATAACATTTATGACAAAAATCACAGTAGCCTGATCCGTATTATGGAGGTTGAAAATGAGGAAAACAGAGCAAAAAAATTTTAATATTCATAAAGGTAAGAACACATATTATACTGTTTTCAAAGTGAACAAAATTATCTGATGCTGCGTTCCAGGTAACTCGTAACCCGTATTTTTCCAACTTTCTACTGATGAAAATGCACTGGAATGGCAGTCAAACCTGTTACTTCCCACCTATGAACTCGCACTAGATTGATGTACTCTCAGTTCCGCGCTCTGACCAGCATTATTATCGTGAACGAAATGACGAAAATTAGAATTGAAAAAACATTTTTGTTAACTGAAATAAATAAAAACTCCAATAAAAAAGACAAAATGATAACCAACTGTATTAAAACTGTATTGTGTGCTTACAAAACTAACTAAAACGTAAAAAAAAAAAATTATGGATAAAATTCCCTTCGTTTTTGTCTTTGTCAATGTCAAACTGATATGAAATCAATTTATTTCGCTCAAGCAATTTTAGCTGGTGGCACCATAAGGCACTTCACGGTTCGTCACTTGTCATTTAAAGTCGGCATCGTGTCCCCGCTCTCCCTGGCAACATGGAGACTAAAACTGGGAGAAAGCAGCAAAGTCATGTATGGGATTTATTTGAATATAACAAGTAAGATAAAATATATGAAAAACTCAAACTAAACTAAAACTAAGCATTTAGAAACAAAAAAATAATAAAAACTAGCAAATCTGCTCTAAAAAGTAATTAAAACTAACAATTTGAGGAAAAAAAACCCCAAAACTAAATAAAACTAAACTATAATGAAAAATCCAAAACTATTATAACCTTGGCTCTGATGTCACATAGCCTGTAAAACAATAATAGCGGCCCCCATGGATGCGGTATTTCCTCAAATCGGTTATTAAACAAGGTATTAATGTTATTTATCTGCAAATGTTCGGTATAATCAGCACCGACTCCAGCGTTAGCTAGTTTTCATTCCATTGACTGCAACAATAAATTAACACCAAATACACATCCAAATATACAAAAAACATAAAAGATGTAACAGCTTCTCTTGCCTTATGTGTCGTTTTTCCTCCTGTTTCCTTTAAATAAGCACCTCTGGGATAGAAATGATCGAAAATGAACATAAGCTCCGTACGGTCTGCCATGCCGATTTGTTTACATCCAGCTACAACTATTCTTTGGCCTCAGGCAGTTTGGTGTGACTTGCCTGGAACGCTACAAAGTCATGAGTCGTGGCTTGAAGTCCTGACTTAGAGGCTTAAAAACCTGCCAGGAACGCAGCATGAAAATACAGAGACAATTTACATCTAACAGTTTAAGGATCAATTCAATGACTCACTGAGAGGTTTGATGAAAAGGAAAATAATGTGAATCGTATGTGATGGATTTAAGTGAAGAACGCTCCTTTTGAGAGACTTTTGACCACAACATATAGACTTTATTTTACCCCTATTTATGTATTTTTCAATACATTCAATTTTCTGTACAGTTTTAACTTTAATGTGCTCATTTTTTTCTCATCCTTATCAAACTGGATTCACTGTTTATAAGTGTATCTGGTTGTGCACATTTAACCCGTGTGGATTCGTCTAATTAACTACATTCCTGGGACCCTCAAGCCACAAACGTACATGGAGAGGTTTACAAGATTTATGCAGAAAAAGCATTAAAAAAAGATGTATGATGTTTTTTTACAGCTTGAGGGTAAAAAGAGTCTGTAGCGTAAAATGGATCTGTAACAGTAACTGATATTGTATTCAATATATGTGAGAGGAATTCATGCCATAAGTTGTAACACAAATGGAGAGAAATGGCCTGAGCCTTGAAACGCATTGAAACGTAATTGGGTTATTATAAATATTTCACAAATCTCTTGTAATTCATTTATACTGGACTGAAAAGCATGCGTCAACATTTATTAGTTAATTTGTTGCTGTATAATCCAATATAGTCGACATGTACAAGTAATAGGATGTTTTCAATTTCCTGTACATATTTACACGTGGTAAAAGTGGATGTTAGATGTTATAGTGACCTTAACAACTAACATGTATAAAACGTTGACATTTCTAATTTATTTTAATTTAGGTACGAAGACACGTGGTCAAAGTGAAATGCATAAAATCATATCATCTTCAAAAATCTTGCCTCTGCTTCAGGCTCCAAACACAGGGTATCTATACTTTCTTTTTCAAACTTGCATACATTTCCAAGACAGATATGAGCACAAATAGCTAGATGCTTATTATGTAAATAAATGTTTTTAAGATCCATCTGTTCAGGTTCAGGCCGGTCTTTCTCACACTGCGGTAAACATTTCCCCCGTGCTGGCTGCTCCAATCATGAAGTAACAGCTCTGCTTTTACGTCCCATTTATTTTTAGAAATTCAGTTAGAAAACTGAATAGGGGAAAAACAAATACTTCTCCTTACTGTTCCATTCTCTCATCACTATCCAAATCTGGAAATTACAAAAATCTGATTTCCAACACTGTATAGGGGCTCAGGGAGTGACGGAGTGTCAATCACCATCAAACTGTGATTGTGCTCAGAATAATTATTAGAGTGTGACTGTGCATACATTACATTATGTATGCACAATACATTGAGTATTGTACAGTTTTTATTCTTTACTGCAAGATTCACAATTATTTTAGGACCATAAAAACATCAGCTTCTTTTGTAATTAACCCATAAAGACCCAAACAGCCACTGGCGACCAAGACCATCTACTGATATAAACTGTTTAATACCTGTTGATCCATTAATCCTATCAATACATGTAAATAAGTGGTGTAAAATGCAGTTTTTCATCTTTTCATGGCCATTAACCAATTTGTTTTTGTTCATTAACATTCAGTCTTTTTTCCTCCCATTGTTTTTATTCAGTTTTTGAAATTCCGCAAAAAAAAAAAAAAAAACAATCAAAAAATAAAGATTAAATACATAATAATAATAATAATAATAATAATAACCCATAAAGACCCGAACATCCACCTGCGACCAAAACCATCTACTGATCTAAAATGTATAATACCTGTTAATCCACTAATTTTATCAATCCATGTAAAATATTTGGTGTAAAATACAGTTCTTCATCTTGTCATGGTCATCAGATATGACCCATTTGGACGTTCAGAGGCTACGTACTGAACGTAGAAACACTTTCATCTTCTACAACATTGATTCACCAGTAAAACCCATGGAGTTCGATCAATGACAGTGGATGGAGACACTTTGTTTATGTTCAGTTAATGATGTATTTACTGAAAAAGTCACTTTTTCTTCAGTTTTCTCTGTTTCTGATATAATAACCTTTGAATTTACTCTGAGCTTTTATGATGATCAGTGAATTAAATACAGGAAAATACATAATTACACTGAAAAAAACTCAGAATAAAAAGAATAATATTACATTAAATGGTGATAGAACACTTAAGTTAGTTAAATAGACAGAAAAAAGTCACTTGAGAACTCACACAAAAGTAGTAGCGAGTCTATTTTTGAGGTTTAGTCTATTAACCCATAGTCATTTCACCTCAACGTTGTGGTTAGTTCGTGTTCACCTAGACAGAACTGAAATGAGTTATTCTTCACACATATCTGCAATGCAAAAATATTCTGTTGGAAACTCAACACGGCGCTTAAGCATTTAAAAAAAATGATATGCCAAAGACTAAAAAATCAGACAGGAAATCAACAAAATGGCTTTTCTGCATACACCCCTTTGTGCACCCAAAACATGTGAGGCCTGTTATCTCTTTAAATGAGAGGCAGTTCCAGTCCTCCAACACACATCTGCACAACAGAAGCTCTGAGAAGGCGGCCCTCCCATGGCGACGACATGTTTTTCCTTTTTCAGTTGTCGTCCCTGTTCTCTGACACACAGATTTCTCTCTCTTTCTCACCCTCTCAAACATGCACAAACAAAAAATCCACATTCTTTTTCTACTGAGCCCCAAAATACACATGGAGTCCCTGGACTAGATAGCAACGCCAGTAACCAGGCCTGACAGATATTCCTCTGTGGCCGGCTCAGAGAGTGGGCATGAAGCCCGAAGCACCTGCTGGCAGGCTGCTACGTCACACAAGGTTGTCACCGGCAATCATATTTCCCAGCTGAAACTAAATGAATGCAGGAGGTCTGTGTGTGTGTCTTCTTAGCAAACCTTATCTCCCAAAGTTGGCTATACAAGGTGCTTGCTCTTTATCCAACTAAAAATTCCAGACTTTTTCACAACTGCTATTTTTTTCCCCAAAAAACCTTGAGTTTATGTACTTTTATACTTGCATGTCTACTTTTTTGATTGACATTGTACCTGTTGTGTGTAGTAGAAAATGAATGAACGAATGCATAATTCACAGTAAATTAAGTTTTACTGTGAGAAACATTTTCAAAACATATGCAAATCACAAAAGTGCAGGGATATCACACAAACAAGTTTCTCTAGAATCTTTCCAGTACCGACTGGTTAGCTAAATCAGTTCTTTTATATTGTGGCGTGTTTGTCGTATTGGATTATGGTATTTGACATGTTACTCGATAATGTTCTTTTTTATGTGCAGGGGTTCAGCAGGGTTATTGTGTTGTGTGAATTCGGTTACTGTGGGTGTATGATGATGTTTGTCAGCCTTTTTATGTTTATTTTTAATTTTTGTAATATGCACAATGAGTGAAAGTTGTCAGCTGAACGATACCTTACCTGTTCATCTGTAATTGTAATTTGTTAATGATTGGCTACTTTGTTCTTGGCATTTGTCAAGGTAAAAGCACTACCTTTGTTGTACCACTCTCTGAGAGCAAACTTCCTGCCTTTCCTCCAAGCCAGGCTACAATATGTTTTCTCATGTATTTTTTATCTTACAAGATTATGTGCCTTGGAGTATAATCTAAAATTCAACTATGAGAGGAGAACTCTTTTTTCCATACTATTAGGCAGCACAGTGGTGCAGTGTTTAGCACTGTCGCCTCACAGCAAAAAGGTCCTGAGACTGATTCCAACACCGAGAACCTTTCTATGTGGAGTTTGCATGTTCTCCTTGTATTTTTTTCCTCCCACCATCCAAAGACATGCACTAGTAGGTAGGGCTGCACGATTAATCGATTTTAAATCGAAATCAGATTTTTTAAGTAGGATGATTTTTAAAAAAGGGAACTCGTCAAATCGATTTCATCTCTCTCGTGCCTCCCTGTGGGCCCAGATATCCCTAAACGGAAAAAAAAAAAAAAAATTATAATTGAATTATTTCCCTTACTTGCTAAATTTTGCATTCACAAATGTAAGTTCTGTAACACAAAACCAAATAGTATTTATTTTTTGAAAGATGTTGAACTTTATTTAAAGCTGTTAGAATAATCTGGAAACAAAAAGGTTCTAAAAACCATCAGTATTTGCTCTGATTTGGTCATTGTATTGTAGTGTATTTCCCCTGGTAAACTTGTTCTGTTATTTTCTTGTTGTATACATTGTTCGTATACTCTACTTCATTCAATAAAGATTGAATGAAGAAAAAACTAGAAGCACTCAGAGAGTGCAGACCTCCACCAAGGCTGATCAGTGGCCCCCCCCCGTGGGCCCCCCCACGCCAAGGAGGTTATGTTTTTGCCAGGGTTTGTTTGTTTGTTTGTCTCTCTGTTTGTCTGTCCGTTAGTGTGCAACATAACTCAAAAAGTTATGGACAGATTTTGATGAAATTTTCAGGGTTTGTTGGAAATGGGCCCCCCCGTGGGCCCCCCCACCCCCGATCACCACCCAAATTTAATCATTTCTTCCTTATCCCATTTCCAATAAACCCTGAAAATTTCATCAAAATCTGTCCATAACTTTTTGAGTTATGTTGCACACTAACGGACAGACAAACAGACAAACAAACAAACAAACAAACCCTGGCAAAAACATAACCTCCTTGGCGGAGGTAATAAAACTTCTGCGGGCCCGTCCCGTGATACCATCAAAGATTTGAGGAAGGGAGCAGTGCCTTGCATTGCGGGCTGCTCACGAAAACGACATGCTGACTTGTGTTGTCTTTTGTAGTTTTACCCAAAAATCGAAATCGAAAATTGAGTTTTTCAAGGAAAAAAAATTGGGATTTAATTTTTTGCCAAAATCGTGCAGCCCTACTAGTAGGTTAACTGGTTCATCTAAATTGCCCATAGGTGTGTGGTTGTTCATCTCTATATATCCAGGACATTATTGAAAAGGAGAATCAATTCTCAACTAACTTACTTGGTTAAATAAATAAAGATTCAGTTGGTCAGCTCGAGGTTCAACAATGTTAAGACTTTCACACAAAATTCCACACTTTTCAAGGTCTAGAAAACAGCATTTCAAAATTCCATACTTTTTAAAAGGGTCATATTTTGCTAAACCCACTTTTATTAGCGTTTGGTACTCTTATTTGTGTATTTGGACCCTAAAAGTTTTAATTTGAACCCTCCAGGTGCTGCAAAGCTATCTTTATATTCATTCCAGCAAAAATGGAGTGGATTTCTACAACCTGTTTCAATTCCTGCTTAATTTGTTACATCTATAACTAGTTACATCACAACATTTGCACATACAAGGTCAAGACTTCCGACGAACATTTCTCAGAGAACGCCATAATTATTTGTCAACAGCAGTGGTTGTAGTCCATACTGAAAATATGTCCAAACTTCAAGCCGATTACCTAAAATGTTCAGTTGTTGATTGTATTAAACACAAGTGGCTGAATGGGACAGAAAGCAGGTCAACAGCTTGGAGGGGGTGGGACGTGAAGTGGCTCATTTGCATTTAAAGGGCCAGTGCTCAAAACAATCTTTCTCATGTCATTATACAGAAATAGGTTTGAAGATGGACCTGTAGAGTTTAATTAATGAAGAATTCAAACCCAAGCATAACATTTACAGTTTATGTAGACCACAGGGAAATGTTTTAAAATGCAGAATTCCATAAAAAAAAAAAAGCATAATATCACTTTTTTAAGACTTTCAAGACCTGCACAAAAACCTTGGTATATCTTTCCACATGACCATGTTGAGATGCATATTAGATCACCCTTGTAATGTAAACACAGTTGATAAGGATGCTTATAATGTATTACATTTATAGGATGGTACGATATGTGAAGAGAATCCATATTGAGATACATTTTCCCCTCGACTCTGAGTGGGAGTGGTAATTCTTTAAGCAATTATTTTTGTATAAGTTTTAAAGCAAAATTGTGTGTGCTTATTAGCCTCCTCCTACAACTTTCAGTGCATCCAACAAAACATGGAAATAAGCAAAATCTGCTAGAAATTTGCTGTTTTAGTTGACTCATATATTGCCACATCCACACTTGGGTTTTAATGGTGTACCATTGCAGGAGAACAGCCTGGTGAAACCCATTATTGTCGCGGAACAGTGTGTGTGTGTGGGGGGGGGGGGACAAAAAAAACAAACTCTAACTTCTATTTTTCAACCAGTCACAATTGTCTCAGATGGCACTTATTGGAGGTAAGTCATGGTTTAATCTCTGCAAAAGAAAACACCAAAAAGAACCAAGCAGACCAAGCTTGTTCAATAAAAATGATCATCAATTTGTCATTTTGCTCAGATGTTGTTTTGCTCCAGAAATGGTGGTAGATGAGGAGAATTCATTCTATTTCTTTGCGCATCAACTACTTGAGTTGTTAAATTTGTGTGAGATAAGGTTGTTTGTCAACACACTACAGGCCACAAACAGACGCCTCAAACAGAGCACATGATGCATTTCATTTCAATGAGGAAAAAGAAATAAAAATCGGAGGAAGTGATGCATCTTGGTCCACTGCACAGCTCCACTTGCATCTGTTTTGAAAGCATTACCGGTCCTTACAACCATGTCTCTGCATATTACCCGTAGCTTTTTCCATAACTGAAATGTTTTGCAATAAACCGAGAGTGCATTCATCTAGAAACATATCAGCTCTCAGGTAACTGGGCGTATGAGCTCGGTGTTGGCCGGAAACCCCTCGAACATTCTCCCAAACAGATGTGGCTACTTTTGCTTGCCTTGCGAGAAACAGGGGCCCCTACTTCTACAGCAACTGTGAAGGAGGGAGACAATTATAGAGATTCATCACTGCAGTTTGTCTTCAGGGCACAACTCATCTCTGGAGAAAGGAGATATAATTCTGCAATGTGTCGGATGACTTGCAGATGTTATGTGTCACACGGCGCAGAGAAACAGCTTTTCAATAGACCCCTCACTGCAGTCTCAGCACAGTTATAAAGGTGTGACATGTTTTTTATTCTCTGAGAACAGCCTTGCAGACCCAGATGTTCAGTTTGAACACAAATAGGTGATTTGTTCATAGATATGGGAGACCTGCACATTGTCACACAAGGTTCACTGATTTATGGAGCATGATGGCAAAGATAAGGTCTTTGCATTTTAGACGTCAACTTCCAAGCCGTTCTCCGCAATAGAATGTTGTCAGTTTGTTTTCGATGTCAACTCCCAATCCATTCGCCAAAATAAAATGTGTCCATTGTACATTTATGGAAAACACACATGCAATAAATCAATAGGTGGGATTTTGCCCTAAAGTATTGCAAGTTTTAACAAAATTTTAATGAAATTGTCAAGGGCTGAGAGATGACTTTGTGAAAATGGAATTTTTTTTTTTTTTTGTGGTATTTGTATTTATAGGCAAGACAACCTTATTTGCATAGCACCATTGATACACAAGGCTATTCAAAATGCTGTACAAAGGCATAGAAACATACAATTACATTAAAATCAGACTAATACAAGGACAATAGCAGAATAAAACATTAAACAAAAGGAAAGCGCAAAAAAGATTTCAGACAGACAGACAGACAGACAGACAGACAGACAGACAGACAGACAGACAGACAGACAGACAGACAGACAGACAGACAGACAGACAGACAGACAGACAGACAGACAGACAGACAGAAAGAAAGAAAGAAAGAAAGAAAGAAAGAAAGAAAGAAAGAAAGAAAGAAAGAAAATTTAAACAAAAGCTAAAAGTTTAGATAAAAATTGAGAATTTCATGTTCAAAACAGTTAAGATTGTGAGTTGCACTGCAGGTATTACAACTAAAAAATGAAATACTCTAATCAAAAGCAGCTGTAAACAAATCTTTAACCTTGATTTAAAACAACAGAGTTTGAGCAGACCTGCAGTTCACTGGTAGTTTGTTCCAGATGCGTGGGTGCATACAAACAAAAAGTTGCTTCTCCTTGTTTGGTTCTGACTCTGGGGACAGAGATCAAACCTGTGTCAGAGGACCTGAGTGGTCTGGATGGTTCATACGGTAAAAGGAGGTCACTAACGGACCCTGAACCATTCAGAGCTGTATAAACTAACAAAAGTATTTTAAAGTCTATCTGCAGAGAAACAGGAAGCCAGTGTAAAGACCTCAGAACTAGTGTAATGTGGTCAACTTTTATGGTTCTACTGAGGACTCGATGAATTCATTATAATATGATGGTTATTATCCCATAAAGACCCAGTGCTACATTTGTGGTAGCTCCCAAATGATTTTTTTTCTTTATATTTAATATTTCTTCAGTGATTTTTCACCATTTATTATGAACTAATCCCCTGTATTTTTCCAGTGAAAATCAAGTATTTTCCAGTATTTAATTCACTGATCATGTAGATGTTCATAAAAACTTAGATATTTTACAACACATCTAGCAGAGTCAGGATGTAAACTCTAGTGTCCAAATCCTAAATTTTGCATTATATCAGCTATCCATCCCAGCTCTCAAATGTCTATTAAGAAAAGGCAAAATATAAGAGAATCATCAATTGATAAAGACATATTGTACAGTATATTATAATAAAGAACTGCATTATATCTTATCGTGATTTGCATAAACATATTGGTAAAAAGACTCAAAGGAACACCATGACCCTCATTTATCATTTCATCACAGAACCCAGTGCAGATGTGTGTTGGAATCATCTCACAACAGTGTTTGATTCATCAAACAGTCGTATCTTGCCAATCCATGCATACGAATCCTCTGACGTTGATAGATGTGATGGCTGAAAACAACTGTCATTTAAATATTATACCCCCATTTATTTTGCTTCTGCTTTTTGAATTTACAACATGACGATGCAGAATGCAACCAAGAGGAGACACATCTCTGACCTGAAGCAGAATATTTACGTCCAGAGGAATCGGTGAACCTGAGAAGTGGCATCAGAGGAAGTCAATAAACTGCTGTGTGGAAAGAAATCACTTCCAAAGATGTTACCATCAACAAGCAAACTCCAGCTGAGGTCTGGATATTTAATTAATAAATCCATCTGTAGACTATCCTCCTGCTCGCCTAATAAACAAGATTATACTGCAGGTTTGTTTTGTTTATTTTTAACATATAGATTAAGAAAAATATTATCAGACCTCAAACTCACTGCTTCCTCTGCCTTAAATGGATCCACACTGACAAACGTGATGTAGACCGTAGAGTTTATTTCTCATTTAACCCATAAAACCCAGTGCTACTTTATTTTTTATTTTATTTCATAGACAGACAGACATACAGACATACAGACAGATAGATAGATAGACAGATAGACAGATAGATAGATAGTTTTGTTTTGTTTCTGTGCCAAATGTGTCCGTTTTTATTTTCAGCATTTTGTAAATAAACAACATATATTTAAATGTAATATATAAAAAAATAACAAATCTTTATGAGTACTTCTTGGGTGCAGAATTTAAACTGACGAGTGCCCTTTTTCATTGATTAGAAAAATAAATGAATTGGTCCTTAATTAATAAATGGAAATTTCATCAACAAAAAATAATAACTTAATTACTCAAATAAACTTTTTTTTTTCCCCAAATGAATTTTTCAGTGAAAATTATGTTTTTTTCTATATCTACTTACTGATCATGTAGATGTTCATAAAAGCTCAGAATAAATTCAAAGGCTATTATATCAGAAACAAAGAAAACTGAAGAAAAGTGACTTTTCCAGCAGAATATATCATTAACTGAACATGAACAAAGCATCTCGATCTGCTATCATTCATTAAGCTCAATGGGTTTTACTGGAGAATCAATATTGTAAAAGATGACAGTGGTTCTATGTTCACTATGGAGCCTCTGAATGTCCAAATGGGTCATATCTGATGACCACGAAAAGATGACAAACTGTATTTTATACCAGTTATTTGCATGCAATGATAGGATTAGAGGATCAGAAGGTATTAAACAGTTTAAATCAGAAGATGGTTTTGGTCAACGGTGGATGTTTGGGTCTTTATGGATTAATGATGTTTCAGATAAACCAGGAGTCATGCATCAGTGGTCAGCTTTTGGATCATTCAGAACCAGTTTGGAGCTGGTCTCACAGAGCCAGGAAACCACTAAACATCCCCCCTGTTGGCACTGAGACCCCAGACTCTGACAGCCGAAAAGCAAGAAAAATTGCTCACCGCTACCCATTCATGCCACTTTAAAAGCGAGAAAGGAAAACCTGAAACCATCATCACATAAATAAAGTGTTTAAGTACATATTGTGCGTTTTCTGTTTTTTCCTTATTGAACACTGGACAGATTTTTCAAGATTTAACACTTGGGAAGTGATGAATTAGATGTTATCTCTTTGTAAGATGCTGTGCTGGACACAGTTCTCTGCGCTGAGGTTCATCTGGCATCGGATCAATACCACCTTGTTTATTCTGTGCAGTTTATCCCCACAGACCAAAATGTGAGCAAAATTAATTCTTACACCAAAAAACACATTTCACCCTGTTAAATGAAAACACTTGTGGTAAGTTCTACATAGTCAAAGCAGGCCTCCTCATAACACTTCCCCATGATGAATATGTGACTAAATACCTGTCATCTGATTCGAGTGTAGCCTCTTCTCTCAGTCAGATCAATAAATGCCAAAGTTTGTGTAGGAGTGACCACACACCCACTTTTCTGTCATATGTCCATGTGATAAATGAGGGCGCTTAGGTTTTATTTCCTTTGTTATTAAAAATGTTTTGAAGATTCTGGCTGTTGAGATTGTTCTTTAAATATAAGCTCCCTTTGAATATTATCTCTTTTGCTTGACTGTCACTGTGTATTAGTTTCAAAGTAAGAAAAATGTTAGTGCAAATGTTGCCACTTTGTTGAGCGACATTGTTGAACAAAATGGCAAAATTAAAGATTTTATTTGTCTTTTGTATGAGACCAGTCAGAAAGTCATGTCCATACACATTTAGACATTGCAGGCCATTTGCTAGTCCATGACTTGTTTTTCTATCTGTCTTAGGGTGTCTTTGGGTGCTCAACAGGGCATCAGCTCGGACAGTCCGGGTTCATTTGATGCGGATCAAAGATGTGAACTCTGGTCCACCTAAAAACATAAGTCTCAGTCTGCTTCAAGTGAACAAAATCATAGGAAGGAGGAAGTGGACTACAAGTCAGCTCCATGTTTTGTTTTCCTGTGAAGCAGAAGTTGACTAATAGATGAGTAAGTCTTCGTGTTCGTTGTTTGTCTTGTCTTCATTCCTCATGCAATGTCACCACAAGTGAGGAGGGGAATATGTTATTCATAAGCGTCGATTAGTTTGACAAAGTGCAGCATGAAAGCTACCTCAGACCAGCTGAATGTTGAACTTTTCATCGGCCTGTAGGGAAATTCAGTCTCTGTATTTTACCCATCCAAATACACAAACATACACAGTACCATACCTAGCATTAGCAATTAGCATCAGCATATAGGGCAGTGTTTTTCAACCTTGGGGTTGCCTGAATTCAAATGGGGTTGTCTGAAATTTCTAGTAATTGATAAATAAACTTACTAATAAAAAATATATGGTGAGTTGAGAGAGACAATCCCAATCCATACAAGACATGTCAAACTCTGAAGCTGAAACTGAAGCACTGTGGTACTGTTTATCTTTCAAATGTTCATTGTGCTCGGTTTCAGATGCTGCAGCTCTTTCATAATTCAGAGTTTGAGTTATTGTTTGTTCAGTATTAATTGTCAGTCTTGTAAATCCAAGCTGGACTGACTGTACATATCCTGACCAAGGAAAATAAAATTCTCACTTTGTGCAGTAATCTACACCTGGCTTTTCTGCCTCCATCCAAAATAATATAATTTATATAGACTAAATGTCATCTAAAATTAATGATCATTTGCAACATAGTACAGCAAAAACTTACATGATCAAAAACTAATTAATTTTAGCAAAAAAAATGTCTCCATTTTGAATATCTGGGGTCGCCAGAAATTTGTGATGTTGAAATGGAGTTATGAGCCATAAAAGGTTGGAAACCACTGATATAGGGCCTAGTATAAACATCAAGAGCAGTGAGCAGGCATTGAAAGTGCTTGATGACCAACTCCAGATCTTCATCAGTATATTGTCAAAGGCACTGATAAGAGAATTCACATTTATGTCTGTTTATAATGGTGGGGACACCGGGAGCACCTGGAAGAAACCTGTATGGTGTAGAAGGAACAGGTAAGCTCAACACAGAAAAGAGAATCAAACCCAGAACCTTCTTGCTGTGAGGAACATGTGCTAACCACTATGTCAGGGGTGGACAACCCTGGTCCTGCAGAGCCACAATTCTGCATGTTTTAGATGTATCCCTCTTCCAACACACCTGATTCAAATGATAAGCCTATCATCAAGCTCTGCAGAAGCCCGATAACGACTGTCAGGTGTGCTGGAAGAGGGAAACATCTAAAACATGCTGGATTGTGGCTCTCCAGGACCAGGACCAGGGTTGGCCACTCCTGCACTATGTCCTTTTTTTTCTTCTTTTAACAGTTTTCTTTTGAAAATATTTTGTCTCATCCAAGAGTCCTCATCAGTTCCATTTGCTGGTAGGGGAAAGCAGACTTATAAATCTGTCGGGGGAGTGGTCTGAGGAGGTTGTTTTCATCATTTGTTTTCATCAGTTCTGTAAAACTCAAGTGATAGCCTAAGTATCACGAATCCGTTAGTCTTTCCGTGATTACACACTTGAATCACTCCATAATAAGCAGTCCGTTTGTTTACATCCCAAACTGAAACCATCACTTGGGCGTTTTTGAAAATTCCATGCAGCCGCAGTACGGCCACAGCAGCAACAAACACAGAAATGGCTTCATTGCTTCTTGGTGCTGTGGCTGCATGGAATTCCGAAAAAGGCCCAAGTGATGGTTTGGTATGTAAACAAACAAACTGCTTGTGATGGAGCCAACTTTGAAGTTGCTCACCGTAAGAGGAGTGATTCAGGTGCCTAATCACAAAAAGAGTAATGGATTTGTAATACTTAGGCTATCACTTGGGTTCTAGAGATTTGATGAAAAATTTAGGAAGAATGTCATACACTGCCTTAAGTGCCAACCACTGCATCATTGCACTTCCCAGTGTTGCAACCCTAATTGAACTGAGTCCCCAATCACACTCAGTCTACCAGACTACTGGGAGTGTAAAGGAAAATTTAGATTAGATTAGATTACTTTAGGTTAGATTAGATTAGAGCTGCACAATATATTGTTTGAGCATCGTCATCGCAAGGTCCTCCAATGTAGGAGGCAAATGAACTCAACATGTTCTTATCTAATTTCAACTTGGGTATCTAACTCACACTGCACGCCGTTACCCACCAATCGCAATCCTTCTTAATCAGTTTGCCAAAGCAGACTCCGCCCCTGCACATGGAGTGAGTTGCTGTAACAACATTGAAAAATGACCAACAAACGAGAAAATCGCCAAAAACGAAACCTTGGTGCCAAAAAGAAAAGCAACCTCAGTTATCTGGAATTATTTCAGCTACAAGAACGATGATACTGAAACACTTGTTCTGTGTCGACAGTGTCTTGCACCTGTCGACACAACAAGAGGAAACACAACTAATTTGTTTGATCATTTACGTTAGCACAAAACAGCTATTATATCCTCTTGAGTATTTTTTCATATTGCAATATATATATCGCAGGGTTAAAAAAAAATTGCAATGTCAGTTTTTTCCGATATCGTGCAGCCCGACATTAGATAGAACTTTATTGATCATTTGGGCAGAGACCTCAGGAAATTGAGGTTCCAAAAGCAGCACAACATCGAATATACACACAAGAAACACCATAAGACAAAAGCAATACATTCATTCATTAATTTTCTGAACCTGCTTTATCCTCACTAGGGTCACGAGGGGTCGCTGGAGCCTATCCCAGCTACTTATGGGGGAAGGCGGGGTACACCCTGGACATGTCGCTAGTTCATCGGAGGGCTGAAACTTTTTTTTTGTTTTGTTTTTTCAGTTAGAAGCAATACTACAACTGTAAAAAATATATATATATAAATCGTTTTGTGGGTATCACTGTCATCTCACAGCAAAAGGTCTTGGGTTCAGTTTCAGGAGCCTGCAGGAGCCTTTCTGTGTGGAGTTTACATGTTCTCCCCATCTCTCCGTGGGTTCTCTCCATGTACTCTGACATTCACATTAATAGGTTAACTGGTCAATCTAAATCACCCATAGGTGTGAATGTGAGAGTGAATGGTTGACAGTATATGTCAGTCCAGTCTTCACCAGTTGATATCCGACGTAGGTTCTGGAATCCCCACGGCTCACCAGGGGATTACATGATTCGGAAAATGAATGAATTGTGATTTTTTTTTTTTTTTTTTTTTTTCTCTCTACTGCTGGCAACCCCTGCAATTTCATTTAGCACTAAGATGATCGTGCCACGACTTACATAAAAACATGACATTTAACATGCAGTGGTTCACAACCCTGGAGTCCCAACCCCCCAAGCTGAGAACCATTAACAGTAGGAAACTTCAAATACAGGCAAAACTGATGCAACGAGAAGTTCGCCAACATCAAAACCAGCCTCCTGCTTGCCTACTCTGACTATGTTACAATCCTACACTCACTGGCCAGTTCAGAGACAGGGCAAACAGTTTCTGAATCAACAGAGAAGCAGATATGGAAATTCTCCCTGGCACAGATTAGGGTTTTTCAATTTGGGAAAAAATAAAAAAAATCCCTGCTGTGATGCTTTAGAAGCTTAGTGAAATATTGAGCTGATGAGACCATTTCTGATAATAAAAAAAAAAAAAAGAAGAGGAAAAAAAACAGAAGAAAGCAGCCAACTGGACTCAGTGATGTGTTAAAACCTCAGCCAGAAAGACAAGTACATTATAAGCCTGTGAACTAATTAGAACTGAATGCTGGATTGCACAGGCGGCTCTTTTGTTGGGATATACTTTATACTTTCTCTTAGTGGATGCGCTGCTCATACACAATTATTAACACTTTATGAGCTTGTTAGAATTGTTTATATGATACTGAGTAGTGTGTTATTTGCAATGTGAAAAATCTCTAAGTTTATGCACAGATGATGTAATTCACATTAAGTCAATAGTCAAAGCTGTGTAAATCATTTTCTAGCAGCATAAAGTTAAATTATTATTTCTGCCATGGTAGATTTTATGTACCTCGGTGGCCATCCGTTAGATTACTGTGAATCCAGCATAAGTATTAAAAACAAAGATTGATTCGATAGCAATTTGTTAATAACTTTGCTGAAGTTCAATTTTGATCCATTTATAACAAGTATAATCTCCAATTAGAAGGAGTATTAGTCATTTGTGCATATGTGCTTCTTCCAATAAACTCCCACATATAGCATACAGGGATTTCTTAGATCAATCAATAGGAAAAAAAACACTCTCATATATTGGATTGATATTTAGTGTCATAAAACTAAGTCGATGGTTTCCATGCTCCAATTTGGAAAATCCTTGAGCATGGAATGCCTCAAATCCGTTTTAATCCTCTGAAATCTTATGGCTCTTACACAGTTCTGTTTTAAGAAAAGTTTCACATTGAGCCCATTGTATCTGCTGAAACTTTAATTAACAATGAAAAGACTTAACTGCAAATCAACTCTAACTATGTAATTGATGCACCGAAATGTAATTTACAGTAATTTTAGCCATTGAAACCTGGACGATTTGACCCATATTAGCCGGTGAAAACAAATTGTAAGCATCTAATGGTTTTGGACTAAATTAAACTTTGCTTGAGAGGAAGAAGCACCTATCTGGAGTCGTCCGCACCAGGTTGCCCTGACATATAGTACATTTTAGTAATAATTTGCCGAGCTTTTGAAGCATTCTCCGTGGGCAGCACATTTTGGCCCACATTCAGTATAGTACTCATAATATGAAATGTACTCATTTTTGATTGAATAACTTCAAGATTGGCTGGCTCAGCTTTGAGTTCTGCTGCGCTCAGAATCTCTCTGCACATCCTGTCCTCCTTTATAAATACCCACTGTGCTCAAGGCGGCAGGCAGGCTTAGGTCTGAATCACCTTGCTGTTCCCCAAAAAAAAAAAAAAAAAAAAGGAAGAAAATCCTTATTTAAATCTATTCATTAACCTCCCTCCCATGCTGGATGTGGTGCTCTGACATATGTCATCACCTCAGTTCGTTTGCGGGCTGAACTTGCAGATGGTGTAAAGAAAATACTTCATGTACCATTTCTGTACCACAGCAGGAGGGGCAAAATGACTGTCAAGGAGCATCAGTGAGGATGGGGTGATAACTGCTGCACCGCTGTTCCTCTTCCGCCTTTTTTCCCTTTCCTCACCGGCCCAACAGCATCTATTCTTCCTTATGTAAATGTCACTATGTTGCCTTATGGACCCCACAGCATCCATCTCCCTGTGGAAATGCCACAGCATCAGCACCACTGTGCATCGATCCAATGCGGAGTCTGCAGTGCTCCAAAAAAAAAAAAAAAAGAAAAAAAAGGGGGTCAAGTGGCAAAGTGCTATTTCCAGAAGAGGTATTCCAGTGTCATGCTGCATAAAAGAGCTAGATCCAAAAGCATGTCAAATCCAAACGACCTCATAGAACCTGAAGGAGGTAGCACTTGATAAGAATATGGTACAACACAGAGACAAATGCAGAGAAGGGGGAGAAAAGAAAAGCCTCTCTATTTTTCATTCTCTGTACACAGTGTGAGTGTGCCTGTCACTCTCAGCATGATAAGGAGTGGTCCTGGTTTAGATTAATGGCCTGCTTACAGTGCAGCACCAAATCAGTGCAGATGTTGTGCATGGAAAAGATGACTTTGCTGACAAGCAGTGTGTCCTTTCTGTCAACAGGAGAGACTTCCAGCCCCTACTATTACCCCGACACCCCCACTGAGCCGTATCACGCTGATGAAAATCTCACACCTCTGAATTTAATCAAGGTATTTCCAGTTATTTCTTGCTCAAGCTAGCCTTCTCCTCCGTTCTTGGGCTGAGCACCACATGATAATTCCACCCCCAACCTCAAAAGGATACCTTGACATTTTGAGCAATAGTCTTGTTATTAGTGGGTATTAGTTCTCTTCACTAGGTGTGAGTGTGTATGTGAGTAGAAGAGGACTGGAAGTTCAATCATCCAAAATGACAAAATGTCTGGACAGGAGGCACAACCAGCTGCAAGTCAGTTTTGGATTAAGCCAAGGACAAATGTTGAAATATCCCGCATAACGTAACAAGTGCCTGCTGTGTAAATATAGCTCTGCTGAAAGAGTGAATTTACATTTCTTTGTGCCCATCCTCCACTCCGTTTTCTGTCTGGAGCCGATCAACTGGCGTCTTCTAATTCTGAAATCCCTCACATCTCCCCCTGTCTCCAGCCTTATGAAGGTTCAGTTTATTTCACAAATGATAATAAGCAGCAGCTATTTTAACATCTTTGACAGAGGGTGTGGTGGGAAATCTATATAAAACTAATTGGCGTTTGGGTTATATAAGGATTTGAATTGCATCTGGCACTTGTGCGGTTTCAGTGTTGGGTTTGATTAAATAGCTGGACCTCCTGTTAGACACAGTTGGGCTGGCACCACTTGTCTCTGCTTACTGGCGCCTCTCCTGGGCAGCTCTTCCCTCTCCCATCTGGCACTACCATTACTGCCAGTAAGCTTCTCGTACCGTTTCGCTCTGTTCCCTTGTCTGTCGATCTCCCACTATGAACTCTCCTGCCTTGTTTCATTGTTTCACACTGAGACCGAGAGTGTGCAAAGTCTTACACATGACAACACACGGAGTAACTGACTGATGTACATCTCAGGTTTAATTTTGATATTTGTTCCAGCTTTCAATATCACGCACATTTTATTTCTTTGACCTTTCCTTTGCAGCTTTCTTCTAATTTTAAGGTTGTTTCTGAACCTCTGGAGAGATCTTGATATGATCTTTTTACAGAGGTGTCATGCATTACAAAATTCTGTAGAGGCCACAATTAGAGCAAAGGGAATAAAGGTCCTTTCTTTAAAAGAGAATATCATGATGCAATTTGGTGAAATTTGACTTATGTATGACTTATGGGGACTTGTAAAACTTCACTAAATCAGTTTTTTGTAGAGCAGTAATTTCAACCCGTTGTTGAGTCTTAGCCGATTCACTCCCACCTATAAAGGTTGAACTTTTCACCTTATTGCAGGGCGACACAGTGGAGCAGTGGATAGCACTGTCACCTCATAGCAAGAAAGTTGTGGGTTCGATTCCAACCAGGGACCTTTCTGTGTGGAGTTTGCATGTTCTCCCTATGGGTTCTCTCCGGCTTCCTCCCAGTATGCACTAATAAGTTAATTGGTCTATCTAAAATTGCCAATAGGTGTCGGTCCTGCGATGAATTGGTGACTTGTCCATTATGTACCCCACCTTCACCCATACAGTCACGGAAAAAATTATTGCACCACCCTTATTTTTTTCAATTTCTTGTTCATTTTAATGCCTGGTTACAACTAAAGGTACATTTGTTTGGACAAATATGATAACAACAAAAAATATCTCATAAGAGTTTAATTTCAGGGCTGATATCTGTCCATTTCCCATGGTTTTCTTGATAATAACTAAAATCACTTCAGTTATTACATCAGTAACTATGGCATTGTACTGACAAAAACAGTGTTTTTAGGCATTTCATGTTTTCTTTTCTCTTGTAGTCACATGGTACACACAGGAGTTAATTGCATAACCATTGTTTTTGATGACTTTTGATGGTCTAATAATATTTTCCACGACTGTAGGTAGCTGGGATAGGCTCCAGCTTCCCCTGCAACCCTAATGAGGATAAAGCAGGTTCAGAGGAGGATGATGACCTCATTGTATCTCTTCCACCCAAACATTTAGAAATACTAGAGAGCCAGAAGGATTAAAAAAAAAAAAAAAAAAAACTGGGTTGGCTACAGATGTTAGATGGTTTTAGCCTATCCAGCCTACATCTCTCAAAGCAAATTGAGTGCGTACTGTATAACTGACTGCATTAGAAACTTCATTTTAACCCATTGGAAAAAGGGATTAATGCTCTTACCATTAACCACACAATGAAGCTGTAGTAGCATAGACTGAATGAATGAATGAATGATTTATTTTTAAAATGGGACAGTTCGTGTTAATGAACATTTACAAGTAAATACGAGAGATTATGACCATATGGCTAATTTCCATCTCGAGTCCTACTGGCAGGTTAAAAAAACAACTTACAGATAACATAATGCCATAACTGAACTAAGACATACAAAAAGAAAAAACAATCAACAACACACAGTGTGCACACACAGACAAAAACAGGGGAACCAAAGAAGCCAGCAAACAAAAATTGATTAAGGTTTGGATATGATTATGTTATAAATACCCCCATTGTTGCTATTACACATGACTACTGTGTATTACTGATTACATATTGCTGTGTGCATGTGCATGTAGTGGTTAGGTCCAGTACTGTGGAACCAGATATTGTATATACAAATAATCTGTCACTAGAGGAAAAACATCTGACCTGATCTGATTCCAAATCTGGAACCAGAAGTTCTCCAGTAGAATAGAATAGAATAGAATAGAATCCCATTAGGTACATTGGAATTCTTGTGCATTTTCCTGAGTCAAGTTAAAAAGTGAAGTTTGAAGAAATATTAAAAAGGCATTAAAAAAAAAAGACACCCACAGGCAGAGATAATAAAATTATTAATAAAATGTAAAGTACACCAAACATAAAGAAGTGCAAATTATAGATGCATATTTCAGGTTCCAGATGGCAACTTACTGTGGTACTGCAGTGTCAACAGTTCAGAGTTGCCCATATTACACATATTTATGATGGAATATGATGTAAGGAGGACATATTGCACATTGTTTTGTTGAGATATGAAATAAATATTGCACATTTGTTATGAAATATTGTAGGCCTGGCATATTAGTATTTTGTTTAACTAGAACATTGCAGATTTTTAATTGAACTAATATATAAGAAACATTTACTTTCCAAACATGTCCCAATACCATCTGAAGATACACATGCAAAAATGGTTAATTTTATTTGCAGATATAAACGTAAAGCCAAATGATATATAAATCTAAATAACAGAGCCCATCTGCTTGGACTAGAATTCTTCAAAACTGTATCAGACAGTTGCTCTTGTGGGTTAATCACCTTCATGTTCAGGTTGAAGCCCCTGGGTATCTGGTTTCCATCTGAGAAATATCCTGATGAAATTAGTCTCCATGCTCATCACTTACATCCTCCTAGATGGGGAGGAAAAATAAAAGGTGCAAGTGGAGAAATTCAATTTTGAGTAACATTATGCAACACGTATCATATGGTTTTATCATGTCTTCGACTACTTGATTATAATCCGGATCTCTGTGGTGGCCCAGAAAATTTTACACCACTTACACAAATGAATCCAAGGCTGTTAATACTAGAGAGCTGAGCTTTGAGGGGAATATGGGATCACCAGCGAGTTCTCCAATCTGAACGTCTCAGGAAAATTCCCACTTTCAGCTTTGCACTAAATCCGTCTCTCGGGTATTGAAAGCATCTGAACTTTTATCACTTAGAATTTATAGATCTAAAACACCGCAGTGATTTGCCTTTAGGCTATATATTGAATGAGGTAAAATCATGTATTTTTACTCCCAGCTGCAAAATCAATGTTGATTAGGGTTATTATTTTTCATAGCAAAAAAAAAAAAAAAAGTAGATGTAGATATACATCTGGATGTGAAAAATCCCCAGTATGTGGATCAGAAAGCCACAGCTTGAATGGACTTTAAAATCTTTGTTCTTTTCTCAACTTTTCCCCCTGAAGAAGAGGGTGAGTCATAGATCCCACTGAGACGCCACAATTTTTTGACAGTCAAGAATTCACTGAGGTGTTAGCAGTCTAGTGGGAAAGGACACGGAATGATATAAATTATAGTAATTTTCGTCTGTTAGATTTGCTAAGTCTGAATGCCCTGAAGGTAGGTTACATGCCAACAGGTAGCTCTGAAAAGATAAAAATAGAAGAATTTCTCATTTGTTCCAATTGTAAAATAAATATCCTCAGGACATTCTTCACAGCCCCTTGGCAACACTACCGGCACTCTATTATTTCATGTTCTCCAATCATACAATGTTTTATTCACAGTAGAAAAAAAGCTGCTGAAGCTGGTTTCAACACCATAACAGCAAATTCTGTGAACTACTGACATGTGTGGAATAAAGCCATCTGCTACGTTAAAATATCTCATCAATGGGTAAGTATTTACCCAAGAGCAAATATGCACCAATTAGCAGATGTGGATCAGAAGCCTGGCACATTAAGAGCCGGGGCTGGATATGTCTCGACAAATTGTTCGCCACTTCTGCATTGTGAACATTCAATTATCAGTCAGTTTAAACTGTTTGGCCATTTAAGGTGGATTTGCTTCTGCTGTACGAAGTAATACTTAACCCTTAAAAACCCAGACCTTTGGTGGTGACTTCTAGATGAATTTCTCTCAACATTTAGTCCTTTTTTATGTTATTTTCTCTCTTTGGTATAATATTGTTTTTTGTATTTTGTATTATTTCTGTGAAATCAGGTATTTTCTTGTATTTAACTGACTGACTATGTAGATGCTTGTAAAAAATTCACAGTTAATGCAAAGTTTATCATATCAAAACAGAGAAAATGCAGGAAAAAAGTGAATTTTAATGCAAAATATACTGTTAACTAAATCTAAAAACATGCAATTATCAGTCAGTTTAATCTGTTCGGCCAAGGTGGACTTGCTTCTACTGTACAAAGTAACAGTTAACCCTTAAAAACCCAGACCTTTTGTGAAAACATCTAGATGAATTTTTCTCAACATTTAACCCTTTTTATAGTTATTTATCTCTCTTTGGTATGATATTGTTCTTTGCATTTTGTATTATTTCTGTGAAATCAGGTATTTTCCTGTATTTAAGTGACTGACCATGTAGATGCTTGTAAAAAAAAAAAAAATTCACAGTTAATGCAAAGTTTATCATATCAAAACAGAGAAATTGCAGGAAAAAAGTGAATTTTGCTGCAAAATATATTGTTAACTAAATCTAAAAACATGCAATTATCAGTCAGTTTAATCTGTTTACCCATTTAAGGTAGATTTGCTTCTGCTGCACAAAGAAATACTTCACCTTTAAAAACCAAGACCTTTTGTGGTGACTTCTAGATTAATTTTTCTCAACACTTAACCCTTTTTTAAGTCATTTATCCCTCTTTGGGATAATATTGTTCTTTGTATTTTGTATTATTTCTGTGAAATCAGATATTTTCCTGTATTTAATTGACTGATCATGTAGATGCTCATAAATATTTCAGTTTATGCAAAGTTTATCATATCAAAACAGACAAAATATAGAAAAAGTGACTTGCAGCAAAATATATCATTAACTAAATCTAAAAATAAGCCTTCCATCCACTTTTTTTTGTCAAACTACATAGATTCATGAATCAATGTGCAGATGATGTTGTTTCCTTAGCATCCAAAACACACATATTTGATATCACTGAAAAGCTGAGAAACTACATTTGACTTAAATTATTTAAATGTATTGATATGATTATTGGATCTACAGTTATTTAGATGAGTGGATGCTTTTGGTCACTAGTGGCTGTGTAGGTCTTTGAGGGATAATGGATGATGTAAAACCTCATTATAATGTTAGAATTTCATGAATCATTATTTATTTATACGAATATAGTGTAAAAAGAGTCTGATAATTATGTTTGCACTGGGATGTCAGCAGATGATGTCTCAAAACCTTAGCTGATCATTAAAATCTATTTATAATTTTGAGAAAAATCACACTGTCAGAATCAGACTGTATGAAGTGCATATTTTTTTTTTTTTTTTTAATGAATTTGATTTGAAGCCTTCTGTGTAATTGGACGTATCTGTCATCAAAGCTTGTTAAGGCTTGGTTGTGTCAGAAACAGTCTGACCAGACATCTGCAGACAAGGACGAAACAAACTGAGATTTATTTTGAGAATCATTCCATAAGGATGACTCATTCTAATTACATCAAACTATGGATATGTACAGCTTGTATTTTCTCATTTGTGTTATTGATTGGTTTGCACTTCCTTTAGTCCAGACTTCCTCTCTAATATTATTGGTTTCTCTACATACAATATCAGCATTCACATCAAGTTCTGCAAGCTGCTCCTCCTTTTCAAGTTCTACACTGGCACCGTAGGAGTGAAAAACACAGTATGTTCCACATTTGTGCTGTGAGATCCCTCATGACTGAATCCAAATCAAAAACATCTTTTAATGTGCGACTTTTGTGCATTACCATTTAGTGCCCACAACTACTTTGGCTGGACAACAACCCACTAGAGAAACGGATGTTTAATGTGGCTCCGGCAGATAAAAGACAGTTCTGACAGCTGTGTTTATGAACCATCTTCAGATGTGGAGACTGACAGAAAGAAAGTGGCACCATTCTGAAATAAAGTAGCGTCCTTAATTGGTTGCCACATTATGTGAAACTATGCTGTCAGTCAAATGTCAGAGAAACATGGGCTTTAGATAATCAGTCCCTCCAGAAAAACGTGATTCAATGCATAATCGAGCAAATAGTGCACATTATGCAGGAGTCTGCAGTTTTTCAAAAAGGGCGCGTATTCACCGCAATAATAGCATATTTCCACACAACATACGCAGGTATCACATGATTTCATAATCCCCACATTTTTCCATATAAAGTTTAAAAAACATTGCATTGTAACTTGACACAGGTAGTGATGTAATATGCGACGCGCAACATCATCAGCCCGTGTGTCCACAGAACTAACCGCAAACCTCAGAAAAAATCCTTCAATATAATGAAAAATACAACTCAGTTCCCAACAAAAATAAAGCGGGGTATACTACATATTTTACACCCCATGTACATTGGAACAGAAGAGAAAGTCAACGCTGGAGCCACTTTTCCAGCGCGAAACATTTGATAATGGTTTCTGCTGCAGCGATAATAATGTTATATGAACATAAAGGGCATAATAGCCTTGAAACAGGTGGCCTGCTCTACCTTACTTTTGTGAAGCAGGAAGTGATTATTTTATTTTTGACACTTGTGACTCAGCAATGTTAAAGCCAAGTTTGAGTAATGCTTAGAAAATAAAAAGGAACTCAAACAGAACCAGCACTTCCTATGATATAGTGGGTGCTCACTTCTTGTATGTCCGCTTATCATAGGATGTAATTAGACATTTTCATTTTGTAGTAGTCTAGTTAGAACAGGGTCTGGGAGAAGAATCAGTTTTTGTCATTGAAATGCATGTTTTACGAAATACATGGAATCTTGTAGCGACA
This sequence comes from Sphaeramia orbicularis, assembly GCF_902148855.1. Taxonomy (NCBI): domain Eukaryota; kingdom Metazoa; phylum Chordata; class Actinopteri; order Kurtiformes; family Apogonidae; genus Sphaeramia; species Sphaeramia orbicularis. The sequence goes on from NC_043960.1 coordinate 16,956,535, forward strand.
AATATCCATAGTTATTCTTGAAAGCGAACAGTCATTGTGCTTTTTTAAAATATATATAACTATGGATATTTGTCACTACAAGATTCCATGTACTTTGTAATTTAATTCCGTGTCACTGTTATTTTCCACCACTGAATCAGATTATTAAAGACATGAGACAAAAAAAAGGAAAAAAAGGAAGAAATGCATGTTTTTCTAGATCCCGCATATTTTCCTAACTTCATGCATTCTTTGCAAATTCCCACAATTTCACCGCATATAATCACATAAAAACCCCATATATTCCATCACAAAAAACTATACCATATGATGTGGCATTTTTACACTTTTCTTTTGTCATTTTAAAATGCTCCTAATAAGCGTGTGTCAAACTAAAATGTAAAAGAAATCCACCAGGTATTGAAACTCAAAAATGTTTAATTCTCATATATTTCTGATAAAAGTCTAACCAATCATTTTATTCGGTCCGAATGAAATAATTGGCCAAACCTGACTGAGCCTCCTGTCAATCATCCATTATGGCCGTCCAGCATCCGATCCATTATCACCATCTCCGCATCCAATATGTGCACCTCTGAATCTGACGCTGCTTCTCTTGTCACTGACCACAGTCTACTGTCTAGAATGTGTATGGATAGAACTCAAATGCTCATGTGGAAGCGAAAAAAACGGATTTATGAACAGAAACAACAACTAAGGAGAACAAACAGGAGTCCAATGAATGACGGATGGAGATAAAAGTCCAGTAGTCGGATGTACTGGACTAAACAGGTCTGCATAAAGCTCAGCTTTTATGACCGTGGGACTCATACAGGTGCAATTACATGGTGTCACACAATGTAGGATGATGTAGGATGATAAATGAATGGACTATGAAATCTCAAATGTCCACAGAAAATTCACGGAGGCCACGCGTTCACAGTGCGCGCGCCCGTCACCTGGGCATCTCATTTCCGTGGTACCGTGAAGACACTGACCCAGCGCTGCACAGACCAGACCATTAAATACAGGGTCTACTGATGAAACAAGGGGCCGCAACAGGTGGATGATGTATCTGATTACTGAAGGAGGGGTCCGCGGACACACCGAAGCGGACCTGACCTCCGCCTCTGCTTCCTCCACGCGCATCAGGTGAGAGAAGGAGAGAGGAGGGAAGCCTCAGTGCTCAGGCAGAGGGAAGTAGGCGGGGCTTTGGAGGGAGGCGGGTTTTTCAGGTTCAAACTTTTACTAAGTGCTGTGAGAAATGCCACATCGGTAGGTATGGCTATAATCAAGGATTTTGCCTGCATTTTTCTAGAGGGACTGGATAATACAGCCTTCATATCTGTGCTCTTCTGTTCATTGGGATCAAGGTATAGTATATTTCCTTGATGAGGTTAAATGCTTCCTGTATCCAAGTGCACTTTGCATTGTGGGATGTGACCGAACAAAAAATGTGTAGCAACTCAACAGTGAATGAACGAAGGTCTCTAAACTACACTTAGTCTAAAGCCAAGGACCGTTTTTATGTATTTTCTCTCTTGATTCTGCACCGAACATTTTTGACAAATATGTGGAATAAACATGCTCACATGATTTATGTTGTTTGTGGACCAGTGTAAACAAAATACCCATCTGAAAACTGTAGTGTAGGTAATGTTTAGGTTCCAAATTTCAATAAGAAAGCAATTTATTTTATCTGGTTAAAAAAAAATACTCTCTCAGGAATTTCTCTCATGTAGGTTTAGACACCATCATTACATTTACTAAAGAATAAATATGGCAAGGAAATATGAATTTGCTATGAAGAGAAAAAAAAACAGATTTGGATAAGTATAAAATACGTGACTCTTGCTCTAGTTGGTCAGAACTAAAATTACCTGTGAACCTCTGGTAAATTGCAGTAACTGCAGAGTTCATCCATAATCTTAATCCTGTGCAATTAGTCACTAACAAGTAAAGTGAAAATTCCATCATACATGGCCTTCCTTATTTTAGCAAACACAAGGGTCATGTGATACTATTAAGTCCTATGCAGTGTTGTTGGGATTTGCAGTATTTTTGCTTCCTCCATACATTTATTCAGCCTTTTTTCTTGGTCAAGGATGATGGAGGCAGCACTTGTGATCATAAATCACAGTTTTAAAAGCATTTTAGACTGAAATCCAGGAGGGTCGTGTCCGGATATAGCAAGGATATTAACAAAAAGAAAATTCTGAAAAGAAACACCTGAAAAGATGGATGGATGACATGCATGACAGCTACAGTGGGAAACATATTTGTTTTTCAACAGTTATCTGTACGAGCTGACCCTACCCTTGACATTAGAATCAGGGAATAATATGAATAAGTGCAAATAAAAACTGCTATATACCCTGTTATATTTATCACTTCTAAACAGTACTTTAAAAATGCAGTTTCCACGGTAACATGTCGTCGTATACTGTCAGGCAGAAACCTTGTAAGTCCATTTTTGGTCTTTTTTTTTGTTGTTGTCATAAAATGATTCTATTGGTCAGTCTTCACGTTGGCCTGATGGTTTTAGAAATATTTAACCAATGGAAAGTGCTGAAAGCAGTTTATGACTACATGTGTTAAAAGAGTGATATTTTGCTTTGTTAAATGGAATTATGCATTTTAAAACATTTCCCTGTGGTCTACATAAACTAAACGCTATTCTTGGATCTGAATTCTTCGTTAATTCAACTCCACAGGTCCATCTTCAACCCTATTTCTGAGTAATGACACGAAAAAGGTTGTTTTGAGCGCTGGCCCTTTAAATGCACATGACCCCACCCCCTTCCCGGTTGTTGACTGTGCGCTCTGTCCCACTCAGGCACTTGAGTTCCTTAATAAAACCAACAACTGAACATTTTAGGTAATCGGCTTGAAGTTTAAACATATTTTCAATTTTTACAACAACTGCTGCTGCTGACAAACAATTATGTCATACTCTGAGAAATGTTCATCGGAAGTCTAACCTTACATGTGCAAATGTTGTGACGTTACTAGTTGTAAATGTTACAAATTAAGAAGGAATTAAAACAGGTTGTAGAAATCTACTTAATTTTTGCCAAAATGAATATTAAGATAGCTTTGCAGCACCTGGACAGTTCAAATTTAAACTGTATGAACTATTAGGGTCCAAAAACACAAATAAATGAACCAAAGACTAATAAATGATGGTTTAGCAAAATATGACCCATGTAACTCCATTCATTTATTTAGAATATACATTAAGAGTTAGAGATTTTCTTATTATCAGACAAGTGGAATTGAGGAAATTATCAATTTATTTAGAATATACACTGTTTTTCCAGTTTCCTGAAATATAACCATTTTGGACATAAGAGGTTTCTGCCCGATAGCGACAATACGTAACAAATAACTCAACTCATACAATGGTCAAATCCATATGTTATCCATAATGGCTCTTTTTTTTGGACTTTGGATGCTGTGACATCCATTTTACTAAATGTAGCATTGGAATGAAGCAGAATAACATAAATGTGCATCACTAAACCTAATACGAATAGCTGTATAAGGAGCTACCCAATGAAACCTGACTGATACAACTTGTCTAAGTGTATAGAAAATTCAAGAGTGCAACATAAATCACAATTATAGTAGTAAACAATAAGCCACAGGCATTATCTTAAATTGAACTTTGCAAAGATATTACGGAATTGCAATAGTACTGACCGTGCACAACAATGCACTAATTCTGCGTGGTTAAAAATTAAAATGGAAGAAGGCCATCAGCAAGAAGTAATGAGACAGCCCTGAAAAGTAGCAGCGCTACAGTAATGAAGAAAGAGATGTCCCTGGAAAGTAAAGTGAATGTAAAGTGTACGCAGTAATGGGTGAAACTTAACTTGAGTAATTTGTCATGCCCACCTTTGGCCAGGGTTCAGAACTTGCCATGCCCGCTCGTTACACAAATCTTCCTGCGCAAATTAAGTCAATAACAACCAGATCAATTAAATTAGAATAGATGTTTTCGTTTTATTCCTAAAGGAACTGAGTCGTTTAGTGAGATTTCTTTCAAGTTGAGTTGTGGCAGCGCCGGACTCTATTTCATTATGACTCAGCAATAGGAGATATCTCGAAGGAGACGTTTTCGAGACAAGAGAACGCCTGCGTTTACCGATAAAGAGGCGTCGACCGCTTACTGCACCTTCTTCGCTGCGGCTGTCAGCTAAGCTTTCCCTCTGTATCAAAATCTAAGAAGTGACTCCCCCACAAAATCTGCACACAGCACAACAATCACAACTTGAGATGACTGCCAATCATGTCAGATTTCACATGTGCGGAGAGATAAAAAATATAAAATCAGGCTCTAACCTATCAGAACATAGTGGCTGAAAGGCAGACATAATCTCCCCTAGAGTCTGAGCTCGGAGCTTTGGATGAAGGATGAGGGGAAGGAGACGGGGATGATGGAGTGCTTGCACTGGATAGATGGATAGAAGGATGGATGGCTTGAAGGCAGAGAGGGAGGGGATACAGGGGGGTGGGGTGGGTGGGGGGGTGGAAGGTACTGTAATGCCCTTACGCTCTTGATTTGTGATAACTAGTGAGTGTGTAGCCAAGCAGACTGAAGACTACACTCCCTGTGTACACAAATACATGCACAGAAACACATCCTGTAAACACACTCCTATATACACACTTGTCAGATAAGACAGCTTTGCATCAGGGATCGCTGCTCACAAGCCTGAGACCAGCAAAATCCAGCTCAAAAATCCTGCTGCTATTGATGCCAGCGGGGAGTCCTGTGAACAGAACGACGTGCGCCTACGCTTTGTGTGTGATAGAACAAGCCAGAACTGTCATGGCCGATAAGGAGGGGCACTTTATCTCTGGATCAAGCCTTATCCTGATGAAAACCAGTCATCTATGAGGGCGCGTTGACATTTTATAGGCAGCAGCAGCTCTATATTGAACACAGAGAGACACACAGAGTTCACAGCGCCATTCCAGGGTTCATTTTACCCTTGTTGCTGATGACAGTAAATGATCCCAGGAGGCCTCTTTGATATGCACAACTCCAACAGCATCTGATATGCATATTATATTTTATTTTTCATCTCTCAACGGCCACCGAGCACATATTGCGTATGTGTTATTATTGAATTCAGACAAATGCACTTCAGTTTGAGTCAGGCTTGCACTGTATCACTAACCTTTCTCCCACTCTTGTTGTTCTGGGATGTGTAATGTCATGGCCACTAATAAAGCGGAAATGTCATCCAAGTAAAACAAAGGTTACTCTGGCTCGTACCATATCATAAGGCCTACATATATTTTTATATATCTCCTGTTGCATTTCTCCAGCAAAACCCTCAATAAAAACTACTATACAGATTTCCAACAAAGCTAAAGGAAAAGATGAGGTCAGCGTCACAGTCCTAAGTGTCCTTGCCATTAAATACAACTATTTTCACACCAAATAACCAATGAATGCAGCACTTACCAAGTCAGTTTCTTTCTTGAGTCCTGTTAGTTGGATTTTATTATATTTGTGGCATTTTCAGTGGATGTGGCCTTTTCTTAAGTGTTTTAAAACGCAGCAGACATGCTGTGCAAGTACTTAGTAATAGGGTGTGAACTACAGGGGACCAGGGGGCGGGCGTTTGGCTCTGCTTAATAAGACATGAACTCTCCCGAGTGCATGAAGTGTGAAACTCTGGGTGGTCTCGAAAATCCTCAAAAATATTTTTTTCTGTATCGTTATTGTGATGCATGTGTAAACTTCAGGCTATTATTTACATGATTCATAGCAGTGATTCATTTCTAATAGGAAAAAAATATTACTAATGAGCTTCATATCCATCTTCTATTCTTGCAACTGCCATTTAGGTACCATATGATTATAAACTCCATTCCATCTATTATCTGAACTGCTTAATCCTCGATATGGTCACAGGGATGCTGGAGCCTACCTGATAGAAAAAATCTGAGATACCATCTAAGAATCAAGACAGTCACTGGATTCTGGAATCAGAAGACTTTACTTGCAGCAAGGAGTCAAGTACACACAACAAGATGCAGCAGTTGACTAACACCAGGAAGTGTAAGTTCTTATGAAAGAATATGGCTAATACAAGCAGTGGTCCACGTGTCCAAACATAATGACGCCGATTATGTTGACCATTGGTTTAGGTATCCAAAACACAGATGCATGGGTTCAGTGACCATGTTTCTACTCTTTTTCCACCTACACTATGGCCTGATCTCCCCAAGGGCAACAGGCCGCTCTGGCCCCAAACTGGCACCACAAGACAGAAAACATGTAGATAGAGAAGAAATGGTAGACATATCCTAGGTGCTTTGTCATAGGATATGTCATAACGACCCACCCATGACTCGTGCTCTGGACACCTGGTATTTACAGAGAATAGTCTAATATATTTCTCTTACATTATCCCAAATCAAGGGACTCGATGTTGTTCATTTCTCATACATTCCCGTTGCGCTGTTTTCTCTTACGATCTATGGTCAATGCATTTGCCCATAGACGCTCAGCCTCCATGCACTTCAATGGGACTGAGTGGAACAGTTTTTTTCATTGCCTCAAAACTGGACGGCAATTGGATAAATGCCACGATGCTGTCCCACCCCCAGACACTCGACGTCTCTGGGGGTGAATGGAGCTGTGGGTGGACCTCAGCTGGGAAGGATGCCAGGCTTCCACGTGCTGATTGGAGGATCAGTCAAAAGGCTGAATCCTGTTTGATTGACAGCTGTTTTGAGATCTACTCCTTCACTTGACAGAGTTCAGTTTAATACTGTCGCGCATTCTGCTGTAAAGTCGAGAGAGAAACCACTACGAAATTACTTGTTCATTTCTTGCTCTGTAAATAAAACACAATCATTGTACTTCCTTGTTTCAATTTAACATAATTTCAGCATTTTCTTGTTTACTTGGTACGATAAGGTCACTGACCATTTTCCTTAAAATGGAACAGAGGACCGAATTTATGTTTAAATAACTTGACCATTTTTTTAATGTAAGCCGACAATGAGCTTCCCCTCTCTGAAAGACGAGAAGCTGCCACTAATTTAGATGGATAAATTAACTTGTTTATCCTTTATAGGGCACTTGTAGAAATGCTCTGAAATTAAAAATGTAAACCTTAGTGTGTTACTGGAGAACCTAACAAGACTACTACTTTTGTGAAAATGTTCTTAAAAATTTTGCTATGTAGAAAATCAAGGTCATTGAAGTTACAGTATTTGGTTCCTTATGCTTAAGTGGCAAAAAAAAAAAAAAAAAAAAAAGAATTATTAAAAAATACAAGAAAAACACATGTAAGGTGAAAGGAACTTGTATTTTATAACATTAGAACATCACTTTTAGATCGTTACAACATCGTAAGTGCTGCTCCTGACACCTGTCAACATACACATTATCCCTTTACAACGTGATATCATGGCTCATGTAAATATACACGTCACTTTTCATTGGTGTATTATCTGTACGCATTATAAGCTTTCCACATGTATGTTCACGACATTATTAAGAGTCAAATATCACGCACTGAGGGTTAGGGTTATGTGAACCGGAGATCTTTGCGACAATTGACATGCGATCAAATGGCGCTGAATAACACGCAAAAGCTTGCAAATGCGTAAGGAAAACATGCCAAATGCCATAAGAACTAGCATAACATACAACTTGATTTCATGAGATCAGTCTGCTTTGAACATCATTCCTTACATTAGTACCATTACTTCATGGTACCTAACAAAGCAGATACATTCACTGTTCATGCAGAGGCGGACCTTACAGACCCTATAGACCACATTGGACCTGAGGTTGTCGCTTCATTGTCCTCTAACTGTTGCTGTCACTGTCTCGTAATGTAGCCTATGTGGAAATTACTAAAAATAATCACTTGCCCAATAATGGGTTAAAGAGCAAGGGAGGAAGCCGAAGTACCCAGGGAGAACCCACATAGACATTAGAAGAGCATGCAAACTCCAAACAAAAAGGACCGCGGCAACTGGAGCTGGCGTTGAACCCAGGACCTTCTTTGAGAGGAAACAGATTCATCCTTCATGTCTTAGAGCAGTGCTGTAGCCTTATCGCCTCCATGCCATGAAACACTGATGCAGTAATTTATGCAAAAGGAGCCCCGACCAAGTATCGAGCGCATGACTGAACATGGATTCCAGAAGTTTTGACATTCCTGTTTTTCTTGGTTCTTTTGAATAATCTTAGACTGATAGTTTGAGACACTGAATTGTTTGATTTTCATGAGCGGTGGGTGGTAGTATTCCAAATGAAAACAAAAAAAAAAAGTTTGAATACTGAAATAAATTAAGGAAAAAAAAAAACTTTTTCATGATTCGCTTGTACATTGTATCAGTTGCATTCTAACAATGTCTATATGTAATGTACCTGTCAAATAACCACATAAATCTAATTACACACATATTTTGCATACTTATGTATATTTCTTTTATTATCATATTTATAATATATAGTCTAGTACATATTGTACAAACTGCTGCTCTAATTTTGTGTCTGAATAGAGTGTTTTAATATATATAGATATACAGGGTGGGGAAGCAAAATTTACAATATTTTGAGGCAGGGATTGAAAGACCGTGTATGACCAATTAGTTTGTTGAAAGTCATGAGAATTTATTTGCCACAAGAAAATTGACATAATAGAAAATGTTTTTATTCTATGTGTCCTCCTCCTTTCTCAATAACTGCCTTCACACGCTTCCTGAAACTTGCGCAAGTGTTCCTCAAATATTCGGGTGACAACTTCTCCCATTCTTCTTTAATAGTATCTTCCAGACTTTCTCGTAATAGTTTTGCTCATAGTCATTCTCTTCTTTCCATTATAAACAGTCTTTATGGACACTCCAACTATTTTTGAAATCTCCTTTGGTGTGACGAGTGCATTCAGCAAATCACACACTCTTTGACGTTTGCTTTCCTGATTACTCATATGGGCAAAAGTTTCTGAAAAGGTATGGATAATAGTGTTAGGTATGATTATGACATCAATATATGTTTGGTTTCAAAACAATTGACGTAGTGCCTGCTGAGAAAAAACAACTAAATGTTCATTGTAAATTTTGCTTCCCCACCCTGTATATGTTTGCTAATTTTGAGCTTTATATATTTATATATTTTTCCTTACACTTTTCCGTTGTACTGATAATTTCTTTCCTGCTATTTTATTATACTTGAATGGAGCGACTGTAACACCCAATAATTTCCCCCTGGGATTAACAAAGTATTCTGACTCTGAAATAAGAAAAAAAAAAAAGACCAAACTTTCCCACCCAGTCTGCCCGTCAAATCACCATTATTCATTTCTGTTTTAGACAGCATACAGATATTCTAGCTTTATTTTAAAACATTTTTAAATCTTACCCAGTCTACTCTAATGATCAACTACAGCAACAAATGTTAGCACGGATGCTAACTGTACAACCCCTCCCCGCTCTTGCATTCATAAAAAAACAAAGTAAACCTGTTTTCTATAACTAATACTAATTCACAATGACTAATCCATTAAGTGTATTGTTACTACCAAAATAACCTACCCCCTCTACATGTGCATGAAAGACACACAGCAGGCAGCAGCAACTTATTTCCAGCTGTTTTCTCATTCATATTAATATAATGATCAAAAATAAAGTCATAATACCTAATCCGGAAACAAGTGCTTAATTAAATGTTCCATGTTTTCTGACAGCAAGCCCCCACAACTGATAGAAATGTTTGTACATTGCTTAGTAATTGGCCGCGACATCGTCCTTATTTGGAGTACTGTATAATGTGTAGACATGCTTGTGTGGTACAATATTAGAAAAATTATGTGAACCCTTTGAAATGTACCATTTTTTTCCATGAATTTGTCCTTAAATCTGAACTGATCTGCATCTAAGTCACAAGTACAGACAAATACAAAGTGCTTAATGTAATAACACACAAACAATTCGTAATATTTCATGTCTCTCTTATTATACTTGTGTGGTATTAGGTTAAACTCATTTTGTTTGCCTATAGTGGTGACATGGATTCAGATTAGATCACAATTAATGACCAATTCATACAGAAAACTGGGAAATTTCAAGTGTTTCACATACTTTTTCTCACCACTGTATTTACTTCATGAAGTGTTATTAAAATGGAGAATCACCACAACACCCTACTACAAATACAAGGTTGAGTTTATTTGTCATTGTAAAAAAAAAAAAAAAAAAAAACAAGTTACAGTGGAATTAAGAGGTACTCTCCTTCAGTGTAGGCACAATGTATAAAAATATATATAACAGCTAAAATTTACTTAGGGGTTCAAATGAGTGGCCATTTTTGTCAAAAAAAAAAAAAAAAAAAAAAGTTGTAAGAAATGCATAGAACTGTGTTGAAATAATGCTAATACATTTGTGCACAGATTACTGATATTATTTGACAGTGGAAGCTATATTTTCAGAAATATTGGATTTTGAATAGTACTTGTATGTGAAAACTTTTGCTGGTGGACGGACGTGACATTACCCATGATGCTCTGGTCAGTACCAGTACTTTATTAGTAATAAACTTATAGACTTACTATTGCTAATTCTCCTCTTATTCATAAATGTTAGTATTGTGGATCTAAAACAATAACAGCTGACACAAAAACACAAAATGTGTCAGTGGACGGTGTGACATGGTTGTTACGGATCCCATCATACTGATGCTTGGCAGCCATGTCACCGTTTCCACAAATGATCCCTGTGCAAAAACTAGTATCAGAATTATTTATTGTATAGTTTATCATCATACTAAAGAGTAAATAACAATATAGAATTGTTATTTCTTTATAAAAATCCTTATTATTCGAAAACTGTTGATTTAAAAAGTGACGTGTGACATTCTTAATGTATGTATTGGCGTAACATAAGCAGGATGGATCAGCACCATACTCCATATTGCAACCTGTAAAAATAAAATGTGATATGTAGTATATAATCTTTTAAGAAAAACTGGGGAATCTAAAAGAATAGAATATTTGTTTTTCAGGTAAATTCAGTTAAAATATAACTTGGCCATTTGTGACATGACAATATAGCATTAATTGTGATGAAATTGGACATTTTTGAGCTGAAAACATAGTTCATATGACCATCAACATGTTGCAACAGAACTGAAATCCTGTAAATTTGCATAACTTGCATTTACCAACACAAAGTTCCTTTGGGGATTCACTTATATTGATTTCTTATGCACAAAGACATAAATAAGACCTCTAAGCAAATTTTAGCCGATTAAACTACATACTTGTTCAATATTTGGTGTTGTAACTAAGATGTTTTAAAAATCGAGCTTTAATATATGTCATAAGCATATTCTCACATTTTTAAGATGGCCACAACTAGGAATGTGCAGTAGATTGGGTATCAGTAACATCCTTCTGTTCTTTGGTGTTATTTCAGAGCTCGCCCAAAAGACTAACACAGTAACCTGACCCATTATAACAGTGGACTGGTGTCGGGAACAAGCTACAATTAGTGTCATCACCTTAATTTCTGTTTATTCTGAATGTGAATTTATTCTCCAACCGAAAAAAAGTTCTTCCAAATTGCGGTGTGCTGTTTTTGTATGAAGCAGGTTGGCTTGTAAAGAGGGTTACTCTCGACCTGTAGCCTTTACTCCCCTGATGCAGCACCAAGCACAGCTGTGGCAGTCGGGAGGATTTAAAAATGCAATTTCCAGAAATTATGAACCAATTAAAATTAAATGCCACCCATAAACATCGAATAATCTTCTCCTTATTTGCATTTTGTAATTTATTATTTCAAAGCACTCATCTTAGCACGACTGAGTGGCTCCTGTGGTTATTATTAAAGTCCATCTATCCATCTATCTATGAGAGTCACTTAAAAGTTAACCATCATTCACTCTTAATAAAATTTCCATTGTTGTAATTACCAATAATAACATTGCATGCTTATTAATAACAACCAAATCTAAACTGTCAATTTTTTTTTAGTTTTTAAGAAAATTACAGCTTTACAGAGACAAAGCTGAGTAATGAAACAAAAAATGAAATCTCACTAAATTATAATGTCAGTAATAAGTAGTGACAACAGTTTCACACCGTGTTCTGCCAAATACATGGACATTTGCCATTAGGAAGTATCATGAAAAGCAATGAATCTAACAGATTCATACTCACTTTTTAATTTTGGAGTGTTAATTTAACTGGACACTTCTATGGCGGTGACTTTGAATTTTATCAAGCTGAAAGATTAGTAACCTCACAGTTCTGAAATGTAAAGTGTACTGATGGTAGCGGTATCAGATGAATTAATACAGTAAAGTGTATGCAAACGTAAAACTTTTGTCATCCTGAGTTAAATTTATGATACACCAATTGTTCTGTTTCCATTTACTGGCTAGGCCGCACAACAGAGTAAATCACGGCCAGTATTACCTCTGGCCATCTTCTCCCAGTATTCCATGAAACTGAGACGAAAGCCAAGAGTGCTTTCCAGGGGATTTAAATTATTAAGTAGCAACATGAAATCTAATTCAGAGTGATAAATGAAATTACATTAAATTAGAGTCCAAGTCTATGCAACCCAATCGTTGCTTGGAGGATACAGAAGTAATGGTGTGCATAAGTGGAGTTGTGTATTTGTGTGTGTGTGTGTGATGAATTCATGCCTTTATCTAGCTGTAGCTATAGGCTTCAGTCAGCTCCAGAACATTTTCCAATCTCCATCGTTGTCTGTCCCCTGGCAAGACAAAGGCCAGCACTTTCATTTTGTGCCTATGAAAGTCTCGCAGGAAACATATGATTTTATCCTTCCTTAAAGGATAATTATATTGAAACAGATGTTTTATAAGACTCCATTCATGTTGTGGTACCACTGCCTGGACATCATTAGCAGGGCTCGACCTTAACAAAAAAAAAATGAAACGACTGGTCAACAAATACAGATAATGCGATTAAAACTCATGGGCATTTGATCTATTGTGTTCATATCCTCCTGAGACCCAACAATGCATTTTTGTCCTCTGTAGGGGACAAGAGGTTCACAGTTTTACTTAAAAAACAAACAAAACGCTGTCTACAGCAAAGGATATTCTATAAAAAATAAAACGTATCTGAAAAAAACTGTTGCATTATGCCGTTTCCAATCAAGGCATTTATTTAACCCATAAATACCCAGTGCTACTTTTGTGGCAGTTCCCAAATGAATTTTTCTCTATATTAAACTGTTCTTAAATGATTTATCACCATTGATTGTAATATTATCTTCCTTATTTTACTTTTTTTTTTTTCTTCAGTGTAAATCATGTATTTTCCTATTTTAATTCACTGATCATGTACATTTTCATTAAAGTTCAGAGTAAAGTTGAGGGTTATTAAATCAAAAACAGAGAAAACTCAAGAAAAAGTGACTTTTTTAGCAAAGGTATCAACAACAACATAAACCCAGTGTTTCCATCCACTGTCACTGATCCAGCTCCATGGGTTTTGCTGGTGAATAGGGCTGCACGATTCTGGCAAAAATGTGAATCACGATTCTTTTGCTTAGAATTGAGATCACGATTCTCTTGCACAATTTTTTTTCACAAAATGTTTATTGCACCATTGTCAAGGAAAATGGGTTCTTTTACCTGATTCGTGTCTTTCATATCACTCTGCAAGTAATCCAGTCACTTATGCAGTGTTTGCTGTGGAATTGATCTGTTGGTGGGGCTGTGTGTAATGGGGCGGGGAGGCCCACGCACATGCGTTTCGGTCGGCAGTGGTGCGTGTGGGGCCGCACGCACGCAGTTCGGCAGGGGACGGGGTTGCACACGTGTGCGTTTCAGCCAGTTACCCGCACACGTGTGTCAGTTTCCGTCTTACTTATACAATGGGAGTACGGGGTGGTGCAGTCCGTGCCCCCTGCAGAAGTGAAAGTGAAACTGTTCGTTTACCTTTTCCCTACTCTCCTGTCCTGGCCTATTATATATTATGCATATGTTTAATACACAACGGTGATTTTTTTTTTTTTTTTTTGTATGAAATGTTTGGTGTGGCAGCATGGATAAACCTTACCAGCGGAAACGTTACACTTATGGTCCTGGTTGCTAAACGACGTCCACTGATCTGTGTGCAGTGCAAAGAAACTTCCCAGCCAGCACAATGGAATATTTTTCATATAAAATTTTTAAAGAGGGTGAGACTTTTTATTCTTGGTTAAAGGTCGAGTTATTGTCACCGGCAAAGAGCAGAAAAGGAGAAAAAGAACAACAGTGCAGAAGGCAGGGAAGCGAAAATGAAAACACACTTGGATCTGGACGACAGAAAAGACCGACATGAGATTAACACCACCGAATGTGAACCTTAATTGGGCAGGAGTTCAGGTGGGTGACTCACCACTACCACTGGGCTTTTCATCCATTTCCCTCTCTTTACCGCAGACGTTCCTCCGCTGTAATTTACTCTTTCCTCACTCAACCGCAGCCGACAGCAGCAGGCTCACATGTTGTGAAGACGGTTTACCATTGGTTGAGGAAAGAGGCAGTTCTGCATTTGTGGGCATTTGTTTGTAATGCAGCCCATGAAATAAACGCTAAAAAATCGTCCGTGTTTAGAAATGAGATCGCGTACATGTGTGAATCAAGATCACGATCTTTTAACGATTAATTGTGCAGCCCGACTGGTGAATCAATGTTGTAGGAGATGACGGTGTTTCCAAAGTCACTATGGAGCCTCTGAACATCCAAATGGGTCATATCTGATGACCATGAAAAGATGACAAACTGTATCTTACACCAAATAGTTACATGTATTGACAGGATTAATGGATCAACAGATAAAGCACAGTTCAGATCAGATGGTTTTGGTCTCTGGTGGAGGGCTGGGTCTTTATGGGTTAATGTAAAAAAGCCAAAACTTGTACTTTCCTGGATCTCAGGAGGATATGAATGAGTGTAGGAGAAGAAAAAGGTAGTATCACTGAATAAGGACAATCCTTAGAAGGACAAGTGGAAAAGAAGGAGGAGGAGTACGTAGAATAACTCAGGGAACCAAACCAGTGTTAATTTCATGTTCATTATGTAATTTTGTTCCATTAGCTCTCTCTCTCTCCAACTATAACCAAGTAGTTTTAGCAAAGTTCAGTATTTTAACCCATAACGACCCAAACATCCACTGGTTAACAAAATCATTTACTGATATAAAAAGTAAAAAAAAAAAAAACACGTTGATCCACTAATCCTATCAATACATGTAAATAACTGAGGTAAAAAGCAGTTTGTCATCTTTTCATATTCATCAGATATGACACATTTGGACGTTCAGAGGCTCCGTAGTTACCATGGAAACACCGTCATCTTCTAGAACATTGGTTCACCAGTAAAACCCATGGAGTTGGATCAATGACAGCGGATGGAGACACTGGGTTTATGTTCAGTTAATGATAGATTTGACTGAAAAAGTCACTTTTTTTCTGTTTTTATATAATAATCCTCAACTTTACTCTGAGCTTTGATCAACATCTACATGCTCAGTATTCTAAATATAGGAAAATACCTGATTCACACTTACAAATGCAAAATACTGAGCATAATATTAAAATAAATGGTGATAAATTGCTTAAGAAAAGTCAAAAATAGAGAAACAATAATTCAGGAGCTGCCACAGAAATAACACTGGGTCTGTATGGGTTAATGCAATCAGTTGTGTTTCATGTCCACAAATTGAGTGCATACATGTTGTCAGGCTGCATTTACTGTTGTTTAACTGTGATTCTTTGGATACTCTAGAAATTACAATTTAATTTGTGCAAAGCTTGTCTGTAAACTCTTAATCTTAACATACATTAGCAAAAACAGCTCCTAACTCATGTGTCAATCAAACTCTGACTTCAGCTGTACATTTCGTATATTAATTCATTATTTCTTCCTCTTATATGTTACACCTTCCTCCTGTCAACAAAATTGAAGACAGTTGGGGGTGGATTTGCCATCTGGAGTAGCGGGAGCTTTCCCTATGGGACAGTCAACCTGTGAGCCGTCAGTACAGCAGTACATCAGTAATAGCAGTGTTATGATTTATAAAAAAAAAAAAAAAGAAAAAGAAAGAAAGAAAGAACTCAACAGATTTGATTCTGCAGTAGATGTACCGTCTGCCTCTGCCTACATATAGGTATCATCATGTTGGAGATATCCATCTGTCTGCCCCCTGCCAACTGTATTCAATTCATATGCAAAACAGGAAATGTCTGCTGTGCGCTGTGACCGAAGCAGAGCAGAATTGTGTTGCACTTACTTGACTTATTTGAGAAGTGCCCTGTATCCCCATCAGCTGTCAACTCAGTGCTCAACTAAAAAGAAAAGTTACTGTGATGTATAGCTTTACACCTATTTTTATTCAGGCAATATTTCATCAAAATACTCATTGAGTCGTGAGTCAGATTTGATAAATGGAGCTGGTTTTCATAACTTTGCTAATGAAGGCATAGTGGAACACAGTTCTGCTATAAATATGGTTTTGAAATCTATATATGAACTATTATAGGGCTAAAAAGGATCACTGATAACGAACTGGAGTAGACTAGAGGGTGACCTGCACAATTGTTTACATCTAGATAAAGTAACTCAATTTCCGCTCTAAAATTGTATTTTCAGCCTTGGCAAAATTTCCTTTCCATGCAGAACTCTGAAAGACAGAACTTGTCATATTAAAGATGCTCAATTTGCCAAAATTTTAATTTCAATTAAATGTACTCTGTCATTTAATGAAGACTGATTTGGAATGACTGTAATGTGAGGGTTCGGTGGGTGGTGATGAGCTGCTTTTGATGAGCGGAATCATCAGAAGTTACTTCTCATGTAACCACAGAAATAACACTTCCTCAGTCCTGACTCCCCACTGAATATATTGGAAGTTGAAAGCATAACTGATCAGAAACCAGAATTACATATATATACTGAGGTAAATGCATGTGGAAAAACAGAAGCAGATTCAACAGATACTATTACAGCTGTTTTCAAACATTCTGTGCATGTTCAAAGTGCAAATGATAGTTATAAATAGGGCTGGGTAAAAAAAATTGATTTATTCGATCTTAGATTGATTTCGTTTTAATTTTGCGTTATTAGTGGATGAGATCGATTTTTCACAGCAGGACCGAGAGTGCGTGGAAGCGCGGTCGGCTGCGTCTTGCAAACCCCTGGAGAAGACGGGGCTCGTGACAGCTCTCGCGGAAAAGACACAGAGGAAGGGTGTGGAAACACCCCCCACCCCCTGCTGGAGGTCCTCCCGACCTCAAACTCGAACCCACAGTGTGAAGGAAATGGCCGCCCGGAGGTTCTCCGAGGCGAGTCGCAGAAGCCAGTCGTTCTTGGAATAATAACTTGGATCCATACTATCACCCATGGCTGAGTATGGAGTTTGAGGAATAGTAAAGCGACAATGTCCGACCGCAACACTACCCCACCCATGCCCCCCGCCCACACATACACACACACAGACTGTAATCCTGTTAATTATTTAAGATCAGATTCAGCTAATTACTGCTGAAATGTCATTTATTTCCTTTCTAATAATATATATTCATCCCAGTATTGATGTATTGCATGACTGCGGTAGTCAAATAATCAGGTTACATCTCAAAAATTGTACTTTGGTATCACTAAATTAATATGAATCAGTCAATTAATACTGAATCGAATCGATATTGGATCGAATCGAATCGCGATTAATCGATTCAGAACCTTATGTATCGAAATTGAATCGATTATGGAAAATGGCCATGATACCCAGCCCTAGTTATAAATACAAATATGTACATAGTTTAGACTTTATGTATATTTTAGACATTTTCTAGCTTCATATCTAAATCATGTGAATAAATTAGTTCAAATACATTAATTGACTTAGTTAAATAGAAGGACAATGGCTGCACTGTGCACACATTTAATACATACATCCATCCATCCACACACACACACACACACACACACACACACACACACACACACACACACTACCAGTCAAAATTTTGTACACACCCGTTTTTCTTTATTTTCATGAATATTTTCATTGTAGATTCTCACTGAAGTCATCAAAACTATGAACACATTTGGAATTATGTAATTTCTTAAAAAAAAAAAAAAAAGTGACCTAACTCAAAACATATTTTATGCTTTAGATTATTCAAACTAGCCATACTTTGCTTTTATTACCGCTTTGCACATTCTTGGCATTCTCTCGATGAGCTTCATGAGGTAGTCACCTGAAATGGTTTCCAAAAGTCTTGAAGGAGTTCCCAGTGATGCTGAGCACTTGTTGGCCATCTGTGGTCCATCTCATGTGATTTAAATAAGAAGGTGTGTACAAATTTTTGACTGGTAGTGTGTAGACACATACTATATATACACACTCTGTACAAGTGTGAATCACTGCTAATTATAGGCATGTAATATAAACGATACTGAAATGGGGTTAAAAGGCTGAAATGTTGGACGGAACAGAAAAGCTCAATCAGCTCAGACACATAACAATGGCAAATCACACTCTGGTTCAGAACCGTATAACCATCAATGTGCAGGCATATAATTTTGACGAAGTTTTATGTGAATAGGTTATTTAACCCTTAATAGGGCATTCATAGAAATACTCTGAAATTCAGATTTTCATCCTTAGTGTGTTATGGGAGGACATAACAACACTTTATTACTTTTGTGAAATTTTTCAAAAGTTTTATCGTCATGCAGCAAATCAAGGTCAATGAAGTTACCAAATTTGGTTCCTTTCCCGTATGAGGCAAAAAAAAAAAAAAAAAAAATCTAAGAAGTATGAATAAAAGTATTTTAGAACAATAGTGCTGATCCAGACCCCTGTCCACATCCACATTCTCCCTTTGAACATCATTTCTTACATTAGTACCATTACTTCGTGGTACCTAACAAAGCAGGTGCACTCACTGTTCATGCAGAGGTTACATGACCTTACAGACCCTGTAGACCACATTGGACCTGAGATTGTTGCCTCACTGTCCTCACTAGAACTGTTGCTGTCATTGTCTTGTAATGTGTGCTGAAATTACCAAAAATAGTCACTTGCCTGATAAAGGGTTAAAAGTAAAATTGATCACATTGTAGGAGGAAATGTGACAGAATTTACAGTGGTATTTGAGGGCACAATCTAGTCTTTATGATTAAAAGTTTCATACACACTTAGCCCTTTTGAAAATATTGTTAGCAAATACACTGTATGCTTTGGTTTTTAAGGTTCATTCTGTACAATAAAGAGGCAATGTACTATTTATGTAACCGTGTGAATCTGGGGATCTGCCATTTCCAGCTTCTTTTTCATTAATTTTTAATAACAATCAGCGAAAGTCTACAGGGTGAGGTTTATTCATTAATGAATTACATGCACAACCATGTACACTGAACATATAGTTTCACCATTTGTTACTGTCATTTCCACATCACTGTACAATTGTTACAATCCAACCAATTCAAACAGATATATATTTGATAAATATCAAATTTGTTTTATGCACATCTGACTTAAAACATACACACTTTACATAGTTTAGTGCAGTGGTGTCAAACTCATTTTAGTTCAGGGGCCACAATATAATCTCTGTATGATCATATAATCAATATGATTTCAAGTGGGTCAGACCAGTAAAATAAAAACAAAATAACCTATTAATAATGGCAAATCCAAACTTTTGTTTGTGTTTTAGTGTGAAAAAAGTTAAATTACATTGTGAAAATGTTTACATCTACAAAATGTCCTTTAAAAAAATCTGGATGATGTGAACAATCTGAAATTTCTTAAGAAAAAAAAAGTGTGATTTTAACAATATTATCCCTCCATTTAATATTTATACATGTGCATTACAGATCGCAGTGAATCTAGAATACTGTTAAAATCCCAGTTATTTTTCTTTCTGGTTACAGTTTCCAGTTGATCATATTTGTTCAGATTATTCACATTTTTTGTAAAAGGACATTTCATAAATGTAAACACGTAATTTTTCGATTATCAGAGGTCAACTGATATGAGTGTTTCTAACACATCAATTTTTAAAAATTTGATCAGGTGATGGGAATATCTAGAGCCAATTTTTGAGGCCAATATTTAAGGCCCCTTTTTTTTTTTTTTTTTTTTTTTTTTTTTTAAATTGACCATAAAATACAATTGAAATACTAAGATAATTATGATGCTTATGCAGCAATATAAATGAAATTATTAATATACGTAAATATAGTACTCTTAACATTTCCTGACCTTCAAGTGCTGCCCACACAGGTGCCTGATCTAATATCTTGTAACATTTTTACTACTGATCAAATATCAGTTTTCAAAAAAAAAAAAAAAAATTAGGGCCAATGGACGATATTGAAAATAATATATCGGTCTACCTCTAGTTATAATGGGGCGGACCAACCCACTTGCTTGAGATCAAATTGGACTGTATGTGGACCCCGGCCTAAACTGATTGTTCATATCTTCAGTGTAATTTTTGCATTTCATAAATTCATTCCACAGGCCGGATTAGACCCTTTAGTGGGCCGGTTTTGGCCCACAGGCCGTATGTTTGACAGCCCTACTTTAGTGAAATCACATAAATGCATTTCAACAGGCTCTGGCTTTTATTGGCAGAACACTAAGAATCTCTGTGCCTGACCCAATGGTAACACTATTAAGTTACCTTCTTTCTACACGTAAACATAATCTACTCCATTAAGCCTTGTGTGACCACAAAACAGGTCTGCAAAGCATCAGTATACAGCAGGTGGGAAGATCTACTGAATCATAAATCTAAACAATGGATCCTATTGTTACACAGTTACAAGAATTCATTGTTTATGTTTCTTCTCATTAATAAAACAAATTGTAAACACCAAGATTGTCAGAACAGTGTGAACATTCAGTGCTAGAGCAATACGGTCAAAACTACGATCACAATACAGTATACACATAAATATTTCCATATTTATCAGTGACAATACACAGCATCATGATAATTAATTATATAATTCCCCAAATGGAAGATATTCTGCAATGCTGAACCCAGAAGAAAAATCCTTCTTATCTAATGTTAGAATATTATAATAATTATAAGCATACATTTTCATACTCTCACAGTAACGGCCGCTGTTAAAGGAGAATTTGAATAAAATCTAAACATTCACACAACATTCAGAGCCATTTAAGTGTAGTTTTCGGAATTTACAAGGTAAATTGGGGCCCACGCATTTTTGATGTACAAAGCAATGTAGATTTCAGAGTTTACACGGTGCATTAGAATGCAGTCCCTGTTTCTATTTAAGTGTCAAACTCCAACTTAGACGAGCAGCAGGGCAGAGGCAGTGCGCTTGGAAATGAAAACAAAATACAGAAAAGACTCAGACTTTTTTTTTTTCCTGTTTTTTTTTACTGCATGACTACTTTGGTCCAAACACTTACCCGCCTTTGTGCCAAAAAGCCTTCCAAGATGTGCTTGTCTTCTTGGATGAGGTTTCTCTTATTTCTGTTGGGTGACAGGTTGGTTTATCAGCCCAAAAGACGATCACTGACGTCAACATAGAATTTAGCCCAATCCCTTGCGATTGTTTTATTTACCAACTTCTCATTTGTATTCACTATTCTCAAACTATTCTTTTTTTAGAGTTAGAGTTATTTATTTATTTAATGCTTGGTACGCTTATTTATTTGCTGGCTCAAATAAAATCTCCTGACATCTATGGGTCAAAACCCCATCTTTGGAACTAGATGGTATATAGTACAGTGCCAGAATTGTTAACAGGTGTGAAAAGAAAATTGGCATGAGTGTGGCATTGTTAACCTGATGAAAAAAAGCATTTTCACATGAATAAATAAAACTATATCCGTCTCCTACTGTTCTCAACCTCACATGGTCTTTCACATAGGGGATTGTATTCTGCTTTGTAGTCATGGAGAAAGCTCAGCAGGATCAAAAATTCCTACATATTGAATTTTCCTCATGTTGTAATAGGTGTCTTGATTGATGTTTCCTGAGTCTTGGTTGATGACTTACAGCTCGCTTTGTAGTTCCAAGGTTCCTGACATTTCACACCGGCTCCCTATAGTCGGTGCATGTAATCGAATATAGGCTCTTATATTTGGTCTTAACCCGTGAAGACCCAGTGCTATGTTTGTGGCAGCTTCCAAATTAAATTTTCTTGCCATTTAACCTTTCTAAAATGATTTATCATCATTTATCATACTATTATTTTGCATTTTTTTTGTGAAAATCTGGAATTTTCCCATATTTAATTTACTGATCGTGTACTTTAATCATCATGCTGAAATTACATTTGAGGATTATTATACCAAAAACAGAAAACGGAAGAAAAATTGACTTTTTTTTATAAAATATATCATTAACTGAACATAAACCAAGTGTCTCCATCCGCTGTCATTTATCAAAGTATGGGTTTTACTGGTGAATCAATATTGTAGAAGATGACAGTGTTTCCACGTTCACAACGGAGCCTCTGAACGTCCAAATGGGTCATATCTGATGACAATGAAAAGATGACAAACTGCATTTTAAACCAATTATTTATATGTATTGATAGGATTAGTGGCTCAACGGTCAAATGGTCACTGGTAGATATCTGAGTCTTTATGGGTTAATCTACATTTTTTATAATATACAGGGTGGGGAAGCAAAATTTACAATGAACATTTGGTTGTTTTTTCTCAGCAGGCACTACGTCAATTGTTTTGAAACCAAACATATATTGATGTCGTAATCATACCTAACACTATTATCCATACCTTTTCAGAAACTTTTGCCCATATGAGTAATCAGGAAAGCAAACGTCAAAGAGTGTGTGATTTGCCGAATGCACTCGTCACACCAAAGGAGATTTCAAAAATAGTTGGAGTGTCCATAAAGACTGTTTATAATGTAAAGAAGAGAATGACTATGAGCAAAACTATTACAAGAAAGTCTGGAAGATACTATTAAAGAAGAATGGGAGAAGTTATCACCCGAATATTTGAGGAACACTTGCGCAAGTTTCAGGAAGCGTGTGAAGGCAGTTACTGAGAAAGAAGGAGGACACAGAGTAAAAACATTTTCTATGATGTAAATTTTCTTGTGGCAAATAAATTCCCATGATTTTCAATAAACTAACTGGTCATACACTGTCTTTCAATCCCTGCCTCAAAATACTGTAAATTTTGCTTCCCCACCCGGTATATATAGCATTTCTATAAGCAAATACTGGCTGCATGTGCGCTTACATTTAGAACTGGTCGGAAATGGCATGAGTTACTGTCTACCATGCATGTGTTCTGTGGGCTGTGTTTTCATTTTATCCTCCACAATCTTCTTCCGGTGTGACATACAAGCCGTTCCATCTGCTGTAGACCCATTAAACAAACACACCATATTAATGGCGTACATTCAACAGTAATTTGAGAACATGCTGCGCTGATTTTCCTTGGAGTGCGCACGCATATACATGTACATTTGAGCTGCTGACTCTTTTTGATCTGCTCTCTTCCTGGAGGGTAGGTGAGTCATTCGACTGTTCGCTGTCTGTATATGCTTGTGGATTTCTATGTCTGGCTCCTGTGTTGTTTTTTTATGCCTTTTTTCTCCAACCTTCACATGCTCACCTGAGGGTAGAAGCCTTACCACAGGGTGGGGATCAATGAACTGCTGTGTTGTGCTCAGCTAGCGTAGGATCTTATTTAGAAGCCCTCCAGGTGGGTAGGATCAGTGGCACACCGAGGGAAAGAGGCAAAGCCGGCATCCATTATTTATTTCCTCATTTAACACTGGCAGCAGGTTCCTCACCCGCTTTTATTTGTTCAAAGAGTAGTGGTGTGTGGGGTTAATTCTCTAAAGGGGTTAATATTGGGAACATAATTGGATTCCTGCACCAGGCCAGATGGGAGTTTGAGAGATAAGGGATGTGCTGTAAACACACTAAGCCCCGTCGCTGATAAAAGATCTATTTGTGTAGCCCAGTCTTTGCTATAATGTCAGTGCATGCCAGAATAGGGCGGCCTTGTGAAGCTTATTGATCTCCACCCTTACTTCTTCAATTAGACGAATGAAGAATTACACCCTGCCAATAAAACATAACTTATTGTCCCCACCACTGGTACCCTACCCACCCATCCATCCCTCCATCCATCGCTCTTCCTCACTGTTTATCTGGTCAAAAACCAGATGTCGTTCTAATGAGAGCTTAAGAGGAAGCTGCTTTGTGCTGTTTGGAGATAAAACTTCTCTGAAGAAAAAGAGGGGGGAAAAAAAGACTTCCTGAAGGTAAAAGGCAGAACTTTAGTGACAATTTCATCTGTATTTACAATGGTTCTGACAGATAATCCATAGAGAAGGTATTAGTGGTGAGTAAAACTGTTCAAAAAGAAAATTTCCTCCAAAGATTCATTCTCTGATAGACAGTCTAAGTGACAAATAATCTTACATCACTTTCTGGTTTTCTGTAAGTAATACTTTATAGCTATCTTCTAATGTGTGGAAAAATCCATTGGATTTTAAGAAGTACATGTTTTTATTATACATTTCTGCAAATCACAGATATGTATAGTGTTCATTTGGAATGGAATGATTTACTATGGGGGTTTTTTAACCGTTGAAATGTATGGGGGGGATCATAAAATCCTGATCTTTGCCACATAGAAAGTGTGTAAGTTTGGATGATTAAATGAATATGGCTTATGACAAAAAAAAAAAAAAGATTGTGATTTGATTTGGATGTAAATGCAATACACTGAGAAAACTAAGGCTACGTTCAGACTCCATGCAAATGTGGACCAAATCCGATTTTTTTTGCCCAAATGTGACCTGTTTCCTATCTATTAAAGTCAGTTTGAACAGCACTAATCTGATTTTTGCAAATCCGACCCAGGCCACTCTTCTATGTGGTCCTAAATTCAATACGTATCTGATATTTTGTAATGCGACTTCAGTCTGAACGGCAAGGTTGCATTTGTCTAATCTTTACGTCATTGAAATGCGAGAAACGTCACAATTCTGCACCCAAGAAGGCGGAGCGGCAGGTAAAATATATTAAACACAGTGCGTGCCTGCTTGGTCACATATAATATCTGGACCTCTTTTGTGCATACGGGTCACTTCAGGGTCGCATTCAGTTCATACTCAAAACTGATAGAAGTCGCATTTAATGTGTAATATGAACAAGCACACAAAAAAAATCAGATTTCACAAAAAAAAAATCTAAATTGTGCATTAACACCTGCTGTCTGAGCGTCTTCTCACTTCACTCAAATCAAGCTTATAAACCTAATCACTGACAAATCAAACAATCTTGTCATTTCTGATGCAGTCAATTGTCAGTTCTTTTGGCTTGAAAACAAAGAAAATTTGCTTTGCAAGAACATTTTACATCAGATTATATTTTATATGTCAACAAAATAAGGTAATGTGGTATTACTACATAATTTCTAAGAGACGTGCTTGGTATTACAACCTCATCTCATACTCTTCACTCAAAACATAAAGAGTGCCATGAGTGTGTACAACTGAAGCACCAATACTTAGGTGTAATATAAAATGTACCATAGTTTGGTTAATTAATTTAGAGGTTTTACACACAGTTTGAAGGCCACCATTTTATTCAAGTGAGTGGATTGGTTAATGAAGCACAGATTACCATATAAATGTAACATAACCAAGAGGCAAGGCCCTTGGCTCTAAAATAAAGCCAATATAATAAGAACTAAAGTTGTAATAGCAGTAACAGTCACTGAACCCATGATCCATAGATTTACAAGTTTGTCTCTAAAAATACTAGATTTTTATTTATTTATTTTCAGGACTCATAATGGTCTCATCAGTTTCATGTGAACTCTTTAATAAGTGAACTGGTGGGTCATTTATTTTATTTTTTACCTCCATTAATCACATGTCCGCGTACCTGGGTGGTTTTGATGTTTGCTGTGTAAAGCTTTGATTGACAGGCTTTTATGACGCCTCCTTCACCTGCTGAGTCAGACTTTAGGAGTTCAGGTTATTTAACACATTTTTCCTGACTGACAGCTGTGGTTGACAGGTTGCACTAGCATGACTGCAAAATTACTTTGCCATGCAGCAATGAATTTCATCATTTTGCCGAGTCTGTGAGCTAGCGTGTAGCATTAGCATACCCAAATATGGTCACTTTTGGCTCCAAAAAAATTTAACATTTCTAAGAGTTTGCATTTACTGAGGTTACAATGAGTTAAAAAGGTAACCACAAAAAAACTAACAATATGTGTGAGGAAATTGTCATGTAAAAGTGGATATGGAACTTTTGTGGAAACAGGAAATGTGCCCTGATTATTAACCCTTTAACCCATGATGTGTCTGTGGTGAGCATTCTAAATGTATGATTTATTTTAAATATTCATAAAAATTCAATGGTTTGCTCAAGAGGAAAAATTTCAATACGTGCTGATAGAATAGACCTTGTTCATTCCATAGACATCTGGGCATGCTCAGTGCACACCCTGTTGCCTGTGGAATGGGGCGTAAAAGACAGTGGAGTGAGCGAAACCCACTCACTATAAAAATAGATAGTTTGGGCTTTTTTTTTTTTTCCACGGTTTTCCTTGTACATTGATTGCTTGTTTCTTGTTCTTTGACCGTTCAACTGTTTTTTTGGAGTTCAAAAAGCAGCTGGACTGATTTAGAAAAAAACAAAAAAACAAAAAAACAAAACTACTGGGCAAAAATTCAAATACTTAATGTTCAGTGTGTTCCAGTTCACATTTCATGTTCAACATCCTAAATCTCTTATTAACCCTTTCATGCATAGTGGTCACTACAGTGGACAGTTACTCTACAGCTTTACTCTTGTATATTCATGGGTTTTGTTGTTTTAGTTCCATATCAACCAACACAGTGGACACTTATGCATCATCTCATAAACTCCAATTCATACCATTATTGTAACTTTGCTGTTCTTGATTGGTTCTTGAGTGGAAATCAGTTGTTAATTTTTTTTTTTTTTTTTTGCATATTATCTCCATGAAGTGAGTAATAACTAGTATTAGAATATGTTAAAATTTGAGAAAACATCAGATTAGATGCATTAAACATGGTTTCATTTCACTGTTTTCATATCAGTTTATGATATTGGATTTTAAATACGTTTCTTTGCTTCAAGAATAAAATTCATGGCGTAGCTGAGTGAGTGGACATTTTTGTAACTCCATGAAAAACAGGTTGATTTAAAAAAAAAAAAAAAAAAAAAAAAAAAAAAAAATCAATCCCATTTTTTTCATGCCTAAAGAGGAATAAAAACACTCAGGAAAAAAAATCTTGATTAAGGTTCTCATAATTCATGCATGAAAGGGTTAATGTACATTCTGAGTGCCTTATTTAGTAAAAACCTGTCAAACTTCAATTCCCTTCTCTGTCTTTTTCTATTATTCCACCCTGTTTTGACCCTAAAACACATAGTAAAACAAAACCACTGAAGAAAAGGAACACAAGCACATACAGCAGCTTTTATGACACTGAAACAGACACAAATCCACAGCAGCACATTTACCTGAAATAATGTCTCAGAGGTTAAATGGTTAAACTAAGCCATAGCGGGGATTCTCCATTGTACAGTTGAAAAAGTTGCAGTTTTACAGAGCCTAAAGGCCCAATGTTCACCGACTCCCTTTACTGGGATTGTGCAAAATAAAAATGCTAAACGATCTGTTATTAAAATACTTTGCCCATGATAATCGCCAGCACTGCCCCAAATGGTTCAGCAGTTACCGTTAAACTTTTAAGCTCTAATTAAAAAATAGAAAAGAAGAAGTAGAAATGCATTTAGCTGCTGCACCCCCAGGGATGAAATCTGTCTTCTATTCTGTTGTAAATTGAGCACACCTAGCAGCTCACTGCAGAATAATCAGGAATTAGGGGATAAATGCAGAAACTGTGAAGAGTAATACAAGCCTGCATTGCTCCTGCACCCGGAGTTTATAAAGCCCTCTCTACCCCCAAGCTTGTGGCTATGCTCCTCTGTTTGAATGCAGGATTTAAAAGTCTCTGGAGAAGCACAGTGGATGAGTAAGAAGTGTTTTTATGTCATGCTATAAGCTTCCACTCAAGATATTTTCTACCCTTTTAGATTCCTTCTTTTTTTCATCTCTGAATGCATTCGGATTGTGCTTTGAAAAAGTGCAGGGGGGGAATATGAATTTGTGATTGCTTCGTAATAAATGAGAAAGAGAAACACTTGCGGTTCCTGATGCTTTGACAAGTAATTAAGGGCAACTGTGCCACAGCAGACACTGAAAGGTGGCCAAATAAATTCAGGAAAAGGTATCCGAAGTTACCGCTGCTGCAGAACAGGCTTTTGTTTGTGAATACCCTTGTATTGTGTGGTTTTATACAGAAAAACCTGTATCCATGATGAGCTGTCTCCTGCAAGTCAATGGATCTGTCAGAGACCCCTCAGATAACTATGATCCTATAAGTCAAACACTCTGTCTTTCTCTTTCTCTCTCTCTCTCTTGTCCAACAGTACTGTACAATTATAACAGTACCAATAGCAGGTGGTGCAAATGTGCCACCCAACTTAAAATTACATAGAACAACTGTTTTAACATATTAATTTTGGCAAAAATTAAAAAAATATATATGATAAATTATTATGATGCAGTTCTCATTGTGCATCCTAGAGTTAATTTCAACTAACAGGTGACATGAGGCTCAGCTCTCATTGGAGGATTCACCCTGGGTCACAAATTACCAGTAGCCAATCAGAATTATTAACATTTTTTTGTGCTAATGTGATTGGACAATTTGTGATTGTATAAAGATGCTTAAAAGACTTTAGAATCAATGTAGTAAAATGAATTGCGTAAAGATAACACACCCTTTTAATTGGTGTGTTATCTGTACGCATTATAAGCTTTCTACGTATATGTTCATGCCGCATCAAATACCATGTGATTAGCGGTTAGGGTTTCCCACTTTGGGAACCCCTGCTGTTACCCATTCAGCATTTAGTAAGCTACAATTGTTGTTTTTTTTTTGTTTTTTGTTTTTTTTGGCCAGGGTATTTGTGCTTATATTGTGCTCCAAATCATCACTAAAACGCCAATGGATTTTCAGATTACTAGAAAATCAGTACGCGAACATATAAATATACAGGGTGGGGAAGCAAAATTTACAATATTTTGAGGCACGGATTGAAAGACAGTGTATGACCAATTAATTTATTGAAAGTCATGAGAATTTATTTGCCACAAGAAAATTTACATAATAGAAAATGTTTTTATTCTATGTGTCCTCCTTCTTTCTCAGTAACTGCCTTCACACGTTTCCGGAAACTTGCACAAGTGTTCCTCAAATATTTGGGTGACAACTTCTCCCATTCTTCTTTAATAGTATCTTCCAGACTTTCTCGTAATAGTTTTGCTCATAGTCATTCTCTTCTTTCCATTATAAACAGTCTTTATGGACACTCCAACTATTTTTGAAATCTCCTTTGGTGTGACGAGTGCATTCAGCAAATCACACACTCTTTGACGTTTGCTTTCCTGATTACTCATACGGGCAAAAGTTTGTGAAAAGGTATGGATAATAGTGTTAGGTATGATTACGACATCAATATATGTTTGGTTTCAAAACAATTGACGTAGTGCCTGCTGAGAAAAAACAACTAAATGTTCATTGTAAATTTTGCTTCCCCACCCTGTATGTATGTATGTATGTGTGTATATATATATATATATGTATGTATGTATGTATGTATGTATGTATATATATATATATATATATATATATATATATATATACAAAAAAAAACAGTCAATTCTGATCTGACTGACAAAATGCTAACTAAGCTACTCCCTTTAACATATACTATTTACATATTGCATTCACTGTCAGTATCGCTGCAGTGTGACTTCAGCACTATTTAAAGCCTTTATCATGAATCTGCAACATTCTCCTGAGAGCATTAGGGTCTTCCCTGAAAGCGAGGGACACAGAAGAGGCCACGGCCACCTCATCACCCCCTCCTGTCCTTCTGCAGATGGAGTTAACCCCCACTGCTGACAACTGCCATCATAGCTGCTCTGGATGGCCTTGGTGGAAATGGAGTGTCAGGTATTTACTTGAGCGGATTAAGCATTGGCCCAAAGATTGTACGGGTTATTTCTTTAATCCTTGCAATGCTGCTGCTGTGTTACTGTCCTTCAGCAGCATGTAAACATGACCACAAGCTGGTTGGGCCACACACTTTCTTTATTGCTGTTGTGTTTTCACAGTTGCAGACATGACCAGAAGGTCTGTGGCAAGTCACACTCTGTTGAATTGCATTAAAGCGTCATTCAAAGATGTATTTATTTGAAGAACACACGTGCTTAGATGTAACCTTGTGCTTGTGAAATGGGATAAACACTACTTTATTTGTGAGCAAGGACAAATGTTATATCTATATAGCATGTACAGCATGTACTTTGATATTTAGCCTATCTGACAACTGCGAATTGAATAAAGAGCAGCAACTATGATACTTCATACCTTATTCATCACCTAAATCAATTATTACAATGAAAAATGTGGAGCTTTTGGGGTTGTTGTTTTTGTCGTTGTTGGGTTTTTTTTTGTAAGGCAGATAAACAGGAGTGACATTGAAACCATACACCAGAGCACTCTTGCTGTGAAGACTGGCAGAACAGAAATGTGATTTCCAACTGTGAATGTTGTTAGCCATTCCCTCTGACCAACTGTAGCCTATGTGGATGCAACCTCATTAATCTTTAAAGAATAATTAGAATATTTCACAGTGTGTTTACATGGCATTTCCTATTTTAATTCCTACCAGTAATTATACTTTTTTTCAATCGTGGTTATCATTCAGGGTGTTTGGATGTATTTTGGTTGGTAATTCCAGGCAGCCTCGCTTTCTGTTAATTTAATTTGACATCACTGTTTAATAATCCTGCTTCACTGTATTAATTAGCATCATCTTAGTGAAATAGGGGAAAACAATCAGCAAAGATTTGTCAAAATTACAAAGAATTATTTGTACTCTTAAAAACAAAAAGGCTTTTCTAACAACAGTGCACTTGAAAATTGCCTCTTCATTTATAATACAAACAACACCACAAGCAATAATGCAGTTATGACCATATGAAATATTGTGAGCCACTTTTTCTGTACCCTTATGTAACACACCCCAAATACGCCAAATTTATGCTTAGTATATGAGCTAATATGAGCTAAAAAAGTAGGTCTTTTTAAACATGAGTTTGCAGAGTGCAGCTATTCATTGCTTCCTATTATTGGCTCTCACACAAACACACATACACACAGTTATGGAGATTGAAAACTCACACATGCATATCATACATTTCTAATTTTCCTACTGAGTATTACTGAAATTATTTTGCCATGCCCTACGTACATAAGCTGCAATTCTTATCACTCGCACAAAGTGCCTTGCAGGAAATGTAATGCTCATTATATCTACAGGTCCAAGGAAAGGTCATCGCTCTATGACTCATCACAGGGCAACAAATCCTCCCACAGAAGGTGCTGGTGTTTGTAGTTTCTGTATTTTGAAAGGAAAGCGCAGATATCCTCAGAAAACGAGCTGTGCTTAGTCTGACATAAAGAGGTGGAAGCAGTGAGGTGCATCGCAGGAGGACAGCGGGGGGTAACGGAACTCAGTATGGAACTTCTCATTTGGCAAATCTGGCATCGGTGACAAACTTCGACTGAACATTTCACAACAGGAAACAACAAGTAAATATCGGGTGACTTCAACGGCAGTGACAAGCCCGAACAGCACAACAGATTCACACTGAAGGCGAAGAAACACTCCGATATTCGGTGGCTCGCACATGTAAGCGAACACGCCTGGACTCCTGTGTTGTTACCACGTATTGAAATGCAAACACATTCAGTCAAGCTCCTCACTTGGTGTTTGGGGCTTAAAGAATAATTCACAAATGTATACACTCTCAGTCATGCATTGCACATTAACAAGAAGGATGGCAGCTGATGCATTTGAAAAGAAATGTAATTGAGACTGGGTGCAGTGGACACTCAGATATTAATTTCTCAGAGGGCAGGGGCTGCTGCGGGGCATCAGATAAAATGTAATTAGGCCCACATTTCATTTGAGAGCCTCTGCTCTGCAAACATAGACCTGAGGTGAACTCAGGTTGCTACTTTGATGATAAGTAATATTGGATGCCAAATGATGTATCAATCATGCCTGTAGGCTACTTAGCAAGAATTTATGATTCCTTTCCCCTAGAGGAGTCTGCACTGTATACGGCAAGTGGAAAATAATCTGAAAAATGATAGAGATTTTTCAAAAGGACGTTATGTTTTACTTGCAGAAGTATCTAACTTATATACAGTCAAAACCAAACTCACTCACCACAGCTAATTAACCCTTTCATGCAATGGTGGCCACATTTGTACGCAGTTAATTCTACTGTATTTTGGCCTGGTTTACCACGACAGAGTTACTCATACCAAAAAATAAATGTATGCATTGGACCATATGCTAAACATCTTTTGCAAACCTAAATGTGGAGTGAGATAGGTTTTGAAGCATAGAAAAGACTAACTGTCCTCATACATGTGCACACTTTGCAGCAGCCCAGACATATTACATTAAGCCTTGTTTGTGTAACTTGCTCTAATATCATTGTATTTGTTCAGAGATAAAATAAATTATCTTAAATTACAATTAACACAGACAGTAATACAACATAATAAACATTATCATACAAAATTATGCATTACACCATTAAATTCCATAAAACAAATGGTATTTTGCCATCCAAACAAGGGATGGATGGTCACAGCCACAGTTCAGAGTGGTTTAAGTATCCCAGAGGGAGCAGCATCATTGTACTTATTTCAGCTGGTTTATAATCCTCATCAATATTGTCAATTTACTGCAATCACTTCTCACAGTGTAAACCAATTACAGTCATGCATTGTATGTTTGTTTACAATTATACAGAAATAACTTTGAGTTAGAGTTTCTTTGTGGTTTGTTACACATTGGATACTTTTATTTAACTGAAAAGTGAGAAGTAATATTTTTTTCCCCATCTGGATTATCTTATTTACTATATTGCTGCAATACAATCAGGCTTATATACATCCTAGCATCGCCTTAAAAACATATGAGGCTCCTTATTGTCAACTCTGTTTTCTTTTCTGTATTTGCTGCATGGTTGGTACACAGAATTTATAAATAAATTCAACACAAAATGGATCTTAATTTCAGCACAAATTGAGATCCACAGAGTTAAGAGAAATTAATTTCATTTGCCATAATTCATGCTCGAGAAATATTGATAATTAAATGTTGGTGTTGTTTTTTGTTTGTTATTTTAAGACATGTCCTGCAAGTGAAAACAGTGAATAAAAGTCCTCTTCTACTCACTCCATCTCCTTTTTCCTCAACCTCATGCACAAAAAAGTATGCAAGGATATTTTGCATACTGAAGCTGCTACTGAATATTCTGCCATCTTGCCAGATACTTACCTGCACCTGGTTTCAATATGTAAGGCGCTCTGTGCTTCAGAGAATTCACATATGAAGCCAAGGTCAATTACTTTTACCCTCAATGGCAGCTCTAAATGGCTCACAATCATTATATTCTGTGGTTTAGTTCTGCAAGGACGATCCGTTTGCTCTTTAGAAACTGTAGAGCCTTACCTTCTCCTGAAATCCTCAATTACTGGGACGAGGTCACTTAAACTTGAGCACCAAAGCTAAGGCCTAGATAGCAACGAATAAAATCGTTGAAATAAGTATGTAAGTACAAGGCAAATGAATGTCTTCGCAGTATAAATGAATAGAGTTCAGTACCATTGTTTGACCTCCAAGTGACACACCTGAGTTACTATACTTATGCTATACTTTCCCTTTGCTGAGTTGTACATTTACTGAAAAAGTTGTGTAAAACAGATGTAGATTTTAGAATTTGCTCACATTTAAGAAGTTAAAAAGTAATACTGAAGAATACTTAGTGTTGTGTTTTCATCTGCAGTTCCTTTACTGCTGAAGAAAAAAAAAGTGTGGAGTTAGTTTAGGTCATTTCAGAAATAATACATAAACATAATCAGTTAAGTAATTAATCTTCAACTTTGCTGTACTTATTTACATAGAGAAATACAGAGATTTTTAAAGCATACACTGAGCATTTGTTGTGCTCATATATCCTTTCTAATAAAATCTTTCACCAAATGGCAATTCTTTCTGATTCGCTGATGCCAGTTGGAGCCACAAGGCATTTCCTTTTGCTGTGCAGAATAATGACATTAATCATAAACAGCTGCATGCGTGTGCTACATCTGAATGAGTGTCAAAGACCCTGCCTCTGTATATCATACAGTACATAATATTTCTCCAACTGACAAAACAGGCAAATCACTGCTTAATCCCAAAGTCATACACACAGTATTGAGCATAATGTATCTCACATTTGCATTATAGCTTATATTGCACTTGCAGGTACAAAGGCATTTTATAAAACGGGCAGATACATTAATCTAAATGCCACAACCAACCTCCCCCATTCCCTCTTTGCACACAAAACAATCTACAATCTGTTTCCCCCGTGGTGGCTCCTCCTGACTTATGCAGAACTCAGATGTTGCCAGAGTAATTTATTACTTTCCTTCTCATTGGGCGAATCTCCATTCTGTAGCGTAAAGAGCCAGCAGAGAGTCTGAGATGCTCACACATCATTATGCAGAGTGGAGATACTGTAGCCTGGCTGACAAGTTCTACATGTTCCATATATGAGGTTTTATCTGAGTAGTTACGAGCTAATTCAGTGGAAGCCAGGCAGGTGTCTGACAGCGTGACCATTAGGGCTCTAACCCGGGTAAGGGTCAGGGGATTCAGCTCAGTCAGGGGTCTGGTATGTCATCACTTGCCACTCATGGTGAATCACAAGGACACAGTGAATCATGGTTAGGTGGGGGGAGTCATAAGTGGTGACGCCAGTAGTGAGCTGCCTGTTAAAGATAACTCTGAATTATAAAACAGATACATTTACATACGGTTATTACTTGCATTAGATGTAGACTGATTAGTTGGTGCAGACAGAAATATTTACCAGTGGATGAATCCAGAAAAATTGGAAGGGGGGACAGGAGAATGGCGGCGTCCAGGGTCGGAGCCCCGGTGGGGGTTCAAGGAAGCGAAGCAAAATGAACATTATAAATGCTTCAAATCATATAAAACTGTTTTTGTTTTGTTTTTTATTATCATACACTAATAAAATGTATACAGTTGAACCTCATTGGTACCAAAGCAAAGAGTGTGTTTTAATAAAGTTGGTCTCAGGAAAAGTAGCGGCATATGAAAGAATGTCATCTAGGATGCAGGACAAGACAGAAACATGACACATGAAATGGAGAAAATACCTGGAATCTTTAGATCTCAAAGACTAAAGGCTAAGAAGACTCACACTGAAAACACAATTATCGCATACCTTATGTATGCTTGTGTGTATGATTGGACACCTCTGTGCAGATATTTATGGCGTATGTATATATTACATACATGGATACTCAAAGTTGATGTGTGCGGGGTAAAAGCCACAATATCGATATGACGACTCCTTCTGGTTACGGGTGGGTAATTTACCAATGCTCTAATGTTAGAATTTGATGAGTGATGATATGATATGTTTGGAAAAAGTTAATTAAAAAAAATGCAAGTAAAAAATAATAATAATAATAAAGTTGGCCTCAGGTATGGCATTGAATTCCATTGCGTTCCAAAAAAGTTAAAATTAGAAACAACAGGATACAGTATATATGAAGGTATAGACCTATGTTTGACAACTTTGTGTGATTCACTCAATCACTAGTTGTGTTTTGCAGCAACTCAAAGATGTTCAGTATTCAGTCCATGCATTTCTATAGTTCCCACTGCATAATACATTACATACCTTCTGCTGTTTTAACCGACAGTTGTCTTTTCATGATTACACTTTAGTTCAGATTTAACTCCCTTTATCATATAGACTCTTATAAATGGCGTGTGCGCAGTAGACCCCCCACCACCACCATCACCAATACAAAAGATAAGAGAGCTTTGGGAGGCATAAAGTTGCACCTTATATTGCATGTGGAGGAAAAGCTCAGTAGGTAATTCAACAGTCTACGATGTGGGAGACTGTGGATCGAATCCTGGCAAGAGTGGGTTTATCATTTTCAACATTTTAGGCTACATGTTCAACTAGGGGGGCGCAGCACCGAGGTCGCCGGTAGGTAAATCCACCATTGTTTACTACTATCTTTTAATGCTACTTTTAATACTAGTGTGGGAGAAAATTAACTTCGGCCCAAAAAATTACTTATGAGGCTTCAGTGTCTGAGATTTTTACAGGCAAAATCAGATTTGTTCATTCATTCATTCTCTGAACTGTTTAGTCCTCCAAAGGGTTGCCAGAGTGCTGGAGCCTATCCCATCTACCAGGGCGGGGTACACCACGGACATGTCGCCGGTTCACTGCAGGGTTGATATATAGAGACAATCAAAAATTCGCTCTCACATTCATACCTACAGGCAATTTACACAGAACAATTAGCCTACAAAGGAGCGTGTCTCTGGACGGTGGAAGGAAGCCGGAGTACTCGGAGAGAACCTAGGCAGACACAGAGAGAACATGCACACTGCACAGAATCAACAATGTGCTTGCTGTGAG
The DNA here is from genome assembly GCF_902148855.1 of Sphaeramia orbicularis. Lineage (NCBI taxonomy): Eukaryota > Metazoa > Chordata > Actinopteri > Kurtiformes > Apogonidae > Sphaeramia > Sphaeramia orbicularis. The sequence goes on from NC_043960.1 coordinate 16,993,218, forward strand.
GTGACAGTGCTAACCAATGTACCACCGTGCTACCCGTGGTGAACACACACAAAATACCTAAAACATATGAGGTTGAACTATCTATATAGACCAACCTTTGAACCACTGGCTTCCCCAGAATTAATCAGTTCCCCATACATCAAACCAAAAGAAGGGTTGAGCAATACACACTAAATGAGGAGACTATTACATGAAAGAAAGGAAATGTTGTGAAGCGGAACTCGTGGGACTCAGCTGTTTATCTGCAGATTCTTGATATTAAATTCTTTGGGGCCAGCTGACCTGAAAGTGACTGGGTCAAAGGAAGAGGAAGCTAACATGCATGCATCTAATGTCCTGAATGTCTTAACTTATGAAAGACCCCAGGAGTCGATGATTGTGACTTGTCTATGTTGTGTTCAATCAATGTCTTAAGGTATGTAAGAGGTCGGACCTTCTCAGCCAATGGTTTTTCATCATTATTGTCACTTTCCACATTGCAGATTAATACTAAAGACATCAATACTATGAAGGAACATATATGGGATTCTGTAGCAAACAAAAAACTGTAAAGCAAACCAGAATGTTTTATATTTTATTGTCTGATTTTCGTTTTGATGACAGCTTTGCACACTTTTGGCATTCCCTCAGTACAGTAAGGTAGTCACCTGGAATGACGGAGGTGGAGGACACATTCAGTATGCTTACTCATTTCATTATTCTTATAAATCTTATTATTATTCATCATATCCATTACTCTAAATTTTTCCAAGTTGTGTTAAAGCAATGTTGGACTCGCTATTTATTTATTTTGATTTATTTATTGTGGTAAGTTGGTTGAGAACTGAGTCTCATTTTCAATAACAACCTGATCATATAGATACGAACAACTAATCACACCTTTGAGCAATTTAGATTAACCTATTAACCTACTAATGCATGTCTTTGGTGGGACAATGGGAGGAAGCTGGAGAGAACCCATGAAAACACGGAAAGGTTCCTGATGTTGGAATCGAACTCAGGACCTTCTTGCCGTGAGGCGACAGCACTAACCACTGTACCACCTACACTGCACTGTATAGAAGTGTGTACCATGCCCATCTCTTATGAACAAAACTGATGGTTTTATCTGATTGAGCTAACAAATGAACCCTTGACAATGCACAGCTATTAAATGAAAATCAGGATCCAAAAGAGGAGACATGGTAAAAATGCATTTTCCACCGCCCCTTACAACAGTTATCTATATTATACAAGTGGCCTCTGTGTGTGTGTGTGTGTGTGTGTGTGTGTCCAGGGATTCAAACAAAATCCGGGAAGGGCTGACTGCTACAGTTTGGCATACTTATGTACTTTTGGTCAAAGAAAAGACTAGAAAAAAACGGTAAGATGATAGGACCAATATTTTAGGAGATATTAGTAATTTTGGAATACAATAGCCTTACAACCAAGTTGCAATACACAGAATCCTTTGGCGGTGACTGCTGGACAAATGTGGTACAGCATGCATGAATTCACAACAGCATAAAAACAACCACATCTAGAACAAATGGATCCCCAACGCGCTAGTTTGATTTATTTAGCAATTCAGTACTTTGACTTAGATGTTCAACAGTTCTGGAAAACAGTTCTAATACCATGAAAAATCACCACTTTCAGATGTATAATGTACGTTCACTGCAATTTTTGTAGAAGAGGAGTGGAAATGATGTTGGCTGAACAGTCAATAGCTTTTTCCTGCAATAAACTATTGTTTTATCTGTCTTTAAAAACCAACTATTGGCCTACCGCCAATTTGCATATTGATGCTTCACTTCCTTATTTTGCCGGTGTCAACACATCTGTCTGAGTGAAGAACTATGTAATAAAGGATGTGATTTCTGACAGCAGCTGAGGTCAGTAAACACAGCATCAACTGCCCAGCTCTGTTTTAACTGAGCAGTTGTGTGCCACATTATTCAGTTCAGTGAGTACCTCTGATTGGATTGTAGCACATTAATGACCAAAGTTTTAATTTACATAATTTCCAAAACAATTGCTATGGACTTGTGGTCTTGGTGTTACTGCTTAGGGGGAAAACCATTATTATGACCTGGCAGAAAATACTCAATTCCTTTTTGGATGAATTAAATGACAGTTCCCACATAACAATAATGTGAATGTGACCATCATCAAAATACTTTTATACAAGTAACTCAGCATAAAGCATTCCAAAAAAAATCCTGATTTTTATGTGACTGCAAACTATATCCAACATGCATCTAATATAGTGGGACAGATCAATGAATGAGATGATACTCAACAAGTGGTGCCAGGCACAACAAACCCCGCCCCTCACACATATTGTAGCTTATTTTGCCATCGATCCAGCTGATGTCATCATGTCTATGCGTGTGCGGATGTCAGTGTGTCAGTTGCCTCTATGTATGTGCCAAGTTTGAAGTGAACTGAAACAAAACTGATGTTTATATAGACGTCAATTTTGCCCATTATAAGTATATAGGAGAGAAAGATTTTTAAAAATTCATTACATTTTAACTTTGACCTACTGTTCCCAAAATGTAATCAGATCTTTTCTGGGTCACTGGCAATCTATAAACCCAATTTAGTATGAATTCAACCAATAGTAGCTACTAGAATGTTAACAAACAAACCAAACCAAATGCAATACCTCTTGGGGGGGGGGGGGGGGGGGGTTAAAATAGCTAGTATTCAGTGCAATAAGGTTAATCCAGTGGTTCTTAACCTTGTTGAATGTACTGAACCCCACCAGTTTCATATGCGCATTCACCGAACCCTTCTTTATTAAAAAATAAAATATGATTTTTTTTCAAATTCAAGACACAGGTATATGTTTTACTGGTGCACAAAATGAACTGTGCATTAACATCGCTGTGTTCAAAGAACAAAACCAATACGGTGCATGAACTCCCAACAAATTACATACCTTTTCAAAAAGACATGACCTTTTTTAATACTACCACACTGAAATGGTTTTAGTTTTTGTATTCCAATAATGAACTTATTGTATTTATGCTATTTATCATTTTTAACATTTTAACACACACCCATCACCTAATTTCCATCAGGCTACAATTATAATGAATATTTACTGCAAATCAGTGTGACTTCTGCTGTTGCCTTTGAGAGACCAGTTCAGAAATGCGTGGCTTCACCTTGGCAAGTGCCACTCTCTTTCTCCATCCACGACGGCGCATCGGTTGTCACATGATTGTAACTGACCAGTGCGGTGACCGAAAATGTAAACAAACGCTACACATGGCTGCCTCCGTGGTTAACAGGAAGTAGCAAAAGTCATAACAACGATGTGGAAAATAATTTGTCAGACAAGTGGAAGAGATTATAAACACTTCCGGATGTGTTGTAGTGCTATAAGCAACAACAATACACCGCGTATATTGGATGTCAATCAGAGAAAGTCTCCGAAGCCGTTTGTTTACATACACAGACCTACCACAGACACAGACACACACACCCGACTAATGAGTCGAGTGTGTGTCTTGACCTCCGCCGAACCCCTGAGACTGACTCACCGAACCCCTAGGGTTCGATCGAACCCAGGTTAAGAACCACTGGGTTAATCAAACTCAAGCAAAAATAAGGTCATACCCTATCATAAATACTAACTGAATTCTAATCTAAATTCAACTGTTTTTGTTATTTACAAGGTATTCGTATGTACAACACAATTGCAGTTCTAAATGTACTTACACTACTATACTCCTTACATTGTATAGCTCCTATTTATACTATTTAGTATGGTATTACTTTTTTCCCCAGTGTTAATGGTGTAAATCCCTTTGACTTTGCTCTCATCTACAGTTTTTTGTTTTTACTATTTGGCTGTTTTTATCACCCATTGCTCACCCTTTTTAAATATTTTTTACAATTAATAATGCTCTTGCTCTGTGCTGCTGTAACACTAAATTTCCCTGGTGCAGGACTGATAAAAGATTATCTTATCTTGCTTCATCTTATGACTGTGGTCATGTTTTGCTGTTTTTTCTCAATAGACGAGCTTCGTGATGTGTGGATGCGAGTGTGTTACCTGAAATGTGCAAGCACAGGAGGTGATTAGTGGAACAACTGCTGACTTGCTGGTTAATAACAGTTTCCTAAATAATTAGCCGTAATGGCATCGCTGCCCCACCATTATTCTCATGTTGTCCACCTGTGGCTTTTGCCATTGAGATTGCTCAAGCTGACACTGGAGACTGCGGTGGCGTCACACCTGAATCTGAAAAACCAACGGGGATGGCACAATTAGCAGCCACATTAGCCACCCGTAGCATTGTTACTAACACTGGTTAATAACACATGACACTTTACAGCTGATTCAGTGAAACACAAATGACATGTATGCTACAGCTTACATTGCTGTTGATGCATGAAGCAGCCGCCATGATTTTTAATTTAGATTAGACTACACTTTATTAACCCCACAATGGGGAAATTCAACGGTCTAGGCAGCAACAGAATAAAGTGCAAGAAAAAAAAAGTGTACATGCATAAGGATCAGCAATGCAAATTATCGATTAATTCATTAATCATTAATTGGTTGACCTTGTCAATCGATTAACGATTAATTGATAAGCAGTGATTTTCCTCTGAACCTGAAGTTCTTTCAATGGGGTCTATTAGAATAAAAGCTAAATATTGTTTATATATGTCATGTAAAAAGCATGCCATATTCCTTAATGATTGATTTATTGTACCATTAGGGATACAGTACAGGCAATGACATTTATGTAGTTTACCAATAAATTCTGCAGAGAAATTTAATAAAATAAATGGATCTGAAGAGGGGCAGTTTAGAAGAAAGGTTCACATGTGGGAGGGATATCAAGGAGCGGGGAGATGCCGTGCCCCCCCACCCCCCTACCCCCCTCCATCCGGGACTGGACCGGACCAATGTAGGGATGTACCGCTCCCACAAATAGGCAACCTGGAGCATGTGGGACAAACAGACGGGCCGGGCTGTGATTCGCTCCACCATGTCCCTAAAGCGATTCCAACTCAATGCCACAATCCGGTTCCAGTTCCGGTCGCAGCGCAGACAGGTGTGGAACACGTGGACCGGACGACTCCCCCCAATATTCAACCACAGCGATGAAGTTTAGTTCAGGCAGTGGTGCCCCCTGCTGTCAACACCATCAATACGCAGTGAAAAAGGGCACTTAACCGGCAATTATTGTGATTTAATCAAGCAAATTCGTATCGACAATGGACTCTATGCACAGCCTCACTACTTCCTGAACTTCAGGTGGGTCCTTTATTTCCTCTTTCATTATTGGACACACTGATTAATCCAGGTGTGTCTGCTACTTCTTGTTGTGACTACTGATTAATTAGGCACACCTGTATTAATCAGTGTGTCCAATAATGAAAGACAGGAAATAAAGGAGCCACCTGAAGTTCAGGAGGTAGTGGGGCTGTGCATTCATTGATAGTCAATTAATTGTTTACATCCCTAATAAGGACAGTGAAAAAAAAAAAACAAGATGTTGCGAAATATGATGAAGTTGCTCCAACATCCAACTGTAAGCACATTCCAGTTGAAATTCCTACTGGAAACTGACTTTCTGCTCAGTGCTAATGGCATAAACCAACTTCTATAAACCACTGCAGTGGTCAAATATTTACAATTTGTTTCTCTGGCTGCTTGGGACTTCAGGATGTTTGGGCACATTTCTGTTGTGTCTTGGCCTTGACAGGTCAAAACAGTTTATTTGAAAGGCATCAACATACTTACAAAGTTTTCCTTGTTAAAAATTGCCCTACTTTAGATTCTTTAGAAAGTTTAAGGCCCACAGCATGTACTTTTCTACATTTTCAACAGGGAACCAAATACCACTGTGCTTGCAACTGGGACTTGTCTATTTCATTGATTATCACATTGAATTTCAGTACCTCACAAGCGGTATGGAAGAGAAATGAATCTACAAATTTTAATGATTACGAATCCCTGATTCCTCATACTTGCTGGAAAGTCTCAAAAATACCTGCATGAGTTCACTAGAAAAAAAAAATTTTAAAGTCATCTTCCTTGCATGAGTTATGTTTTTCCTCTCTGCAGTTGAATTTGTTCTTACTGCATTCATACTGTTCATCAGAACAATGTTGCTGCTGCAAAGATGTCACAGTAAACATGAAGCCACCAGGATTTAAAGGTCATTCTCCCCCATTGGAATTTGAGTGCTCACAGCTGGGATAGACACCAGGAAAATGTGAAAAATTTGTCTGCAGGTGTTTCAGAGACCAGGGGGATCAGAAGGGTCCGAATGCAATCTTTCTTGTTGTTATGATTACCGAGACAGGGACAGATAAATACAGATAGAGAAATTATAGTAGAAGGTTACAGCAGTTCAGGTTTTTAATAATAGCTACACAGCAATATAGATTCTCTTGGCTGAATTATTATTGGTAATATCAGGCACAGAGGATTTGGAGTAATGATAACAATAGTGCAGAGGGGAAAACGAGGGGAAATACCTCCTGCACATTCTTTTTAATAGACTTTAATCAAGTTACATTTCTTCTTGCACAATAAGCTATTTTTGCAGAGTCGATAAAAGGCGCTGCTAAATTGTTTACTTCCCTTGCAGGTAAATCATTTCAAAATTGGTTTGATATTAAGGCATATCCCTGAGAGCATGTACACTCAGGATCTGAGTGATTACAAAGCAAACTACTGCAACCTTGCTGGACTTCATAAGGACCTATGTACTCTTTCTAATTAGCTCTTTATTCCTCCAGGACATTAGATAATGGCCAGGTGTGAATGGAATTTGTAGGTGGATTTTTGCCCTGGGTATGTGCTGGATGCTATATGTGTTAGGTAAATGAATCCAGTTCATTCGTAAAGCTTCACAGTCAAGCGGGATTAAGTCATGTTATTAAAGAATAATCTTGTTTCTGCCCTTGGAAAGTCCCATTGGATCCCAAGGGTTGAAATACATGGGTGAATTATCATTGCCTACTACATACTAATTCTCCCTCTTTCCATTGTGATTGCAGTACTCTGTATTTACATTGGAACAAGTGGAAAGAAAAAAAAAAAAAAAGAAGAAGTCAGTATACGTGCTGCATTTGCATGGTTGCTGGGTGCTGATGGACTACTATTCCACAATACAAGGCATAATTCAGAAGCTGCGTATTCACAGCTGGAAAAACTGCAAGGTAATTGCAGAACTGCAGAAGCTAATTGATGAGAGAGCTCAAGGCACATCGGAGAAAACAAACTACACAACATTAAATCTTTGTAAAATTATCTTTGTAGTTTAGTAGTTAAACTATACATTGAAGAACGTAACCATGCTGCAGTGCTCAGTCCTGTCTCACTCCATCTTGTGCAGCAACTAAAATATTACTGAACTTGGTCGTGAACTTGGTGTCATGGTGACCCTGCATATTTTCCCTCTCCTCACTCTACAGGCTGGGACACATTCAGACAGCCTCAGGCTCTCTACACATGATCACTGGCAGAATCACTTTGCAGCAGCATGAACCATCCCTTTCCTACTGAGAGAGTGATAGCCTCACTGGTACGTTACTTTCAATGTTGAATACTGCTTAGATTTTTATGCCAGAGGCCTTTTAAATATTAATTTGCATGTCAATACAATTTCCAGACTCCCCTCCCCCCCTTCTTCTTTTTCTTCTTTTTTTGTCATGATACACTCATGTAGAATGTGAATATTAGGTGATGAAATGTTTCTTGTGCTTCTGCACTGCATAACCCTTGCACACTGAATAACATGAAATGTCACTACACAATGGTGGACCTGTTGATTGTGTTTCCACACACTGTTTTGTTTGATAAATGACCCAAAAAGTATGAGGACTTTATAAAATCGAAACCACCAAGTTATCAGGACATTGACGTACATAAATGTAACGTTATATTTTATATTGTTATATTGTGGGATGCACCCCGCTCCTAGAATCTGCACCAGAGAGTTTCCTTTAAGCCATGTTGAGCTAGGGAAGAACTGGGGAATGGACTATGTTTAGTACTTCCATCACCACAGTGACTGCATGACGCTGTGGCTGTAAGTTTGTTGCTGTCAGTTGCATATGTGTGTGTGTGTGTATGTGTGTGTGTGTGTGTGTGTGTGTGTGTGTGTGTTTGGGGGGGGGGGGGGGTAGATGGATGTAGAGTGGAAACAATAGATAGTAATACATAATGACAGAGTAGCTTGGATCTGGTTTTTATCTACTGTGATTGGAAATGTATTTAATTCATAAAATCCATAATTTTGACTGGTTTAAAAGTAATTACAATGACTGGACACGATACCGATTAACTTAATTGCGAAATACGACTGATAACACAAAATCATAATTCATGAGCCTCTCTAAAACATATTTTATTGCTCACTATATGGGGAACTGTTCACTGTCTATTCTAATTTGATTTTCCTGTGTAAACTGTCTTGAGCTATATGAATAAAACTGAATTAAAATAGTGTTTTCTCATTTAAATTTTTACTTTGCTGACAATCCTAAAGGAGTTTGTAAAATGTGTCCAGTCTGTTGTGGTCTGCCTCAGGATCCACAATTTGTATTCAGAACCGTTTCATTTAGAGATATCATAAATTAAAATTCTGCATTTGAACTCAACTCTACCCAGTACAATCATTGTCTGTCTGTCTCTAATTGTATAACTCAGACAGAAAATACCTACGTTCACTTAGATACACTGCTAGTGTGCATGCATTATGGGTTTTAGAGAGGTCATATAGAGTTGCTATGACGCAGTACTGTTCTACTATGGATTCTTCAGAGCACATTCTGTATTTCCCCTTCACCTTCTGTATAATGTCATCTGTTTTACTGAAACCTTTGAGAGATGATTTTTACTGAAGGACTGGTGCTGCTAAAGGATGTTTTTTCCACTCTAAGGCATGGTGCATTACCATAGCTGGTCTCACTTTGCAGCTTGCAGAATACATATTTCCTACTGTCAATACACTACCAGGTGAATGAAGGATGGTAGATTTAGATATACAGAAACCGTGCAGGTGAGTCATTATTATGGAGGAGGTACATTTTCACCCTCATTGCACATTTGTCTTGTTAGATGTTCATCAATAACAAACAGTACTAGGAAAGTAGTTTGTCAGTCCAATAGCACTGGTCTTTTTTCATACAGCATCATTCCAAACTTTGGTGCAATGCGTGCCCTCTTCGATGACCCATAACTCCCAACTAAACCAACCTTGCAGAAGGAGTATATGAATCATAACAAGACATCAAGTAAGATTTATGCGCACCACAGGGATATACAGTATACAGACACCACAACAACATATTAATTTTGTGAATTATTAATTTTAAAGTATACGCCCGCTGAACCACATGTGAAAAACTGCAATATCTATTATGGCTTCTCGGTGCTCTGATGGATAAAGTACAGACTCTGCCAGAATTATTGCTTCACAGTGTTCAACACTGCAGGGACCTCTAAAAATAAATGAGCAAGCAGACTGTAGGAAGTGTCGTTGGGTGGCTTTTTAATCAGCGCGCTTCGTATTATACCGTAGGTTTCAGTGTTTATCAGTGTGTCTGTTATTGCCATATACATGGGACTAGCACTTTAATGTCATTTATAGGTAAACAAACTTCTGACATTTATTACTCGCCATTGTTATATCCAATTATTAGGGATGGATGGAGATGTGGCTCGCTGATAACTAGTATGCTGTGTAATATCCAATATGCTTTGGATTTGATAATTATATATTTTTTTGTATTAGCATGCCAAAGCTCAGAGGGAAAAAAAAAAGTGTTGACTGTTTATGTCTGTAAAAGTCATAAAATAAGATGAAAAAAGCACAAATGTGGAGTATCATTAATCCCTGATGCCTACGACTATTAAAAAAAGTTAAACAAATATTTGAAAGCAAAACAGAATAAAAACCAGGCACAAAAGTCAGACGAAGAGGAAATGAAAGCAAAATGATAAGAGGAAGAAAGAGTATAAACAAGACAAAAGACAAAAGGAGAAAGAGATGAAGTAGGAAAAAAAAAAAAATCAAGGAAGATGGATTTGCTGCAAAAAGAGACAGAGGACAGAAGAGGGAGAGGATAATGACAGTGAAACAAAGGAAATTCAGTTACAGGTAAAGGGGAAAGGACGGAAGAAAAGATGAAAGAAGAAAAATGGACAATTAGAGGAAGGAGGCACCACGGGGGGACTGAGTAAGAGAGTAAAGAAAGGAAACAGGAGGACGGTAATGGAAAGAACAAAGGTAGGATAAAAAAATAAAAGGATGAGGAAGAGGAGGACATAACCTAGCGAAAAGGTCAAAGGTGGTGGACACTGACGGATTTGACATTTTGACTGACCTACTGGGATCGGTACTATATTCTAACATTCTAACATTTTCATTTCAATCATTTCATTCCTCATGGTGTCATTATTTTCCGTTTCTGATTTAATAACTGCTTAAAAAATGCAAATCCTCTATGTCGGACTCACCCACCCCACGTGTGTGATGATTACCGTGTTGCACTGTGGTTATTGCTTGTGTGAGTTCACAGTAGCAGTGTGTTACTGATGCCCAGCTGTTCACTGGTACAAAGAGTTTAACTTTCATTTCTTCAATCATGAATGTAATTTGTAATAAAAGTGAAGAGCTAAATGTCAAAAAAAAAAAAAAAACAGTGAACATCCTTTTTTTAAAAATATAATTACACTGAAAATATCAGTTAGTCTGTAAATGCTGCTAATATGATGGCAAATTGACCACCAGATCCTTGCTCCTCCGGTTTAGGTTTTTGTTTTGTTTTTTTCCCCTCAGCCGTTCACTTTAAACACAGAAACTTGTGCGTAACTTATCATCTGAATGAGCAATAGCACCTGGTTGAACTCCAAAAAGCAGTTACATGGTCAAAACTTGGTAAAAACAGTGGAAAAATAAATACATAAATAAAGGAAAATCACCACCACACTGCAAACAACGGTAAAAGCAAAAAAAAAAAAAAAAAAAAAAAAAAAAAGGAAAATGGTGTACAAAAAAAAAAACGCAGACCATCTACTTTTATAGCAAGTCCATTTCATTCACTGCTCTGTGTTTTGTCCCCCATTACATGGATGGTGGTGGGTGGGGGTGGTACACAGAGCATGCTCAGATGTCTATGGAAAACAAGGTCCATTCTATCAGCTTGTTTTAAAAATTTTCCTATTGAGTAAACTGTTGAATTTTTATGAATATTTAAAATAAACCATTCAGAACGCTCACCACAGACACGTCAGGGGTTAAAAGGTTCAAACTGTGGACATGGTGGATGATAGTAGTGGACGTAGGGGATGAAGAGACTTTAATCTGTCACAAAGGTGAACTGCAGCAACAAGTTATAAACTTTAGGTACCTCAACTGGTTGGTTGGGGTTGTCGGTATTCTTTACATTATGTGGATCTGACCATAACAAAAGTGTTTTGTTTGTTTTTTTGTAATCTTATTTATGACCTAAAATACCATTTTTGTGTGTAGGAAATGTAAATGGAGAAGAAAAAAAAAATCTGTTTTGCCAAATATCTGCATTAGTGTGGACATGGCATGTAATATGATCTCAATGGAATTTTTAAAAGACCAATATTTTCAGAGTTTGATGGCTCTGCTAAGTAAAAGGACAATGAGTTCTTCACACCACTTTCTTGTGTAGTTCCAGTATCACAGCAGAAGAAGGGTCACAGGAAATGTTTGCATTAACAGCATAACTTTACTAGGTTAAACTGTAGTTTTTTCAATGCTGTAAGAGCCATACTGATAGTGCTTACAATGGTTTAGTAGTGTTCCTTTAAAAATGTTGAACTGCTCTTTTAATCACGCTGCTGACGACATCACAGCCACTTAGCTCTTAGACCAGGTTAAGCAGCAAGACAGTTTTTTGACCGATATGCCTCGTTGAGCCAAGAGTGAATCTTGTAACTGATTTTTTTTTTTTTGCTTTTTCAGTTCAGTACTTTTTTGAACAGAATTTCTGCCTTGGAAGAGTCTTTTCATGTCACACTCATTGTCAAGACGCCTACTTAATAGTAGTGGTAATGTGGAGTACTGGGTGGACGAAAGATAGCCGCTACAAATGCTCTTCAGTAAATCCTTCACAACACTGAAAAAAAAAAAAAAAATCATACAGGGTTCCAGATATTCACTAATGCCATATAGAGTACATACCATGGTTTAAAGAGATTAATTAATGTATTGGAGCATTCTAGTGAATTTACACACACACACACACACACACACAAATGCCAGCGACTACAAGATCCTATTTATACATTAATGTTTGCCATAGGTCCCAATTTAAAGTGACACACACTGTGGGAGGAGTAAGGGCACTCTGTCAGGATGGATTCCAAACGGAATACTTTTTACTTTCAGCAAGTGCTGCAGCCACCTTTACCCAGACCGTACTGTTGCATGCAGTAAGCGTACAACAGGGACATACTTCATCACAATACGGAGTGAACTTAGACCCTCATACCAACACCTACTGGACTTTAATAGCTTCACACTTACATGCAGGGGATTGGGGATAGAAATGGACCTGCATAGCATTACAGCGTGCACAGTACAAAATGTGACAGGATGTGACATTGAGGTATATTTGGTATAACGTATTTAACTTTTTTTTTTCTGACAAATTAAATACTATAGCTATAAGTGACTTTAGCATACTGTGTTCAGCATTCAACTCAAACATTTTACATCATGTACAAGTTAAAAAGACTAATTTTGAATGCTGTAAAGGCCCCTCACCCACCCCTTTTGACAATGACGGCTGCCCTGCACCTCTATCCCTGTTGTTCACTGATCCTCTACCAGTATCATCTCATCTATCTTCTACCATCTGCCCCCATGACCATGCACTGACCCCGAAAGACCTGAAACATGTAGGTCAACATTGCCGTCCAATTTTGATGTGTCAAATGGCTCAGGGGGTAGAGCAGGTCATCTAATATCCAGAGGGTTGGCGGTTCCGATCCTGCTCCGTCACGGTCATGTGCCATTGTGTCCTTGGGCAAGACACTTCACCCACCTTGCCTCCAGTGTCACTGACATGGGCGTATGTGGTCAGAGAGGCTGTAGATTACTGCCAACAGTGTGTGATTGTGAGAAGTGAATGAATAATGGATTCAGTGTGAACTTTAAGTACGTAAAATAGAAAAGCGCTGTTTAAATCCAACCCATCAACCCCAGTTTGACCTTAAAAATGGAGGCACAGGTTAACACTTGAAGTTGTCCAAGAGCTTCCAAGCTGCACTTAAATCACAAAGCTGAATGAAATCCAATGATTTTGTGAAGAGTAATTGTGTCGATGCTTTTGCCAAATTCTAAATTTAATGCAACACCTGAAGAACATCCCAAGGTGCACTTAAAAACTAAACATGACGGACATCAGACAAATTAGTGATGAATAATTGTGTTGATAAACTGAAGGAGTTGATAAATATGAAGGAGATCAAAAATCGAAAAACTAAATAAAAAAAACAAATTTGCATTGCATCAGGTCAACTTCTATCTATTTCTGTATTAGAGGTAAATAAACCCATTGAACGCCACAAGTTTTTTGCAACCAGGCTCAAAACGACACTCGGTTGGTTTCATCACATCTTTTGTTTTAATATTTATTTGCGATTAGAATGTCTTTGAACATCTTGTTTCAGAGAGAAACACTGAGGAGAAGAAACACAAAGACAATAAACAAGGAATTAATAAAACCAGTACTGGGAATGATAAAAAAAAAAAAAAACACAAGTGATAAATAAATATATAATGAGACTTTTAGATCTTCAAAGGGAATGCAGGTCTCTAGTTTGGAGGCAGTTTGCAGTTTATTCCGTTTAAAAAGGAGCATCGTCCTTGAAACCAGTTCATTACATTCTGTCTGTGCATGAGGGCTATCTAAGGTTAACTATTGGGTTGTTTACCTCAGTTATTAGCTGTATACATGAGGAAAAAGATGGCAGCTTCATTCAAAGAGCTTTAGAAGTGAATACTGTGAGATGTTATAAATCCGACGTCCTTATAAATACTAGAAGAATAAAGTTAACTGAAAACTAAATGATCACAGAAAGAGTGGTAAGTGGTCTTAGCTTTGAAGTGCAAATGCAGACTGAAAATAGGATGAAAGCTGACATTTATATTAAAAGTCTTTATTTTACTTTTAACACAACAAGTAAGATGATGTAGATTCCCTTTTTTTGGTTTGTTTTTAGCTGTAATCATATAGACAACTAATGATGTTTTTGTCAGAGGTAGTGATGTCTGATACCACAGATTTTCTTTCCAATCCGATACCAAGTAAAATTCAGGCTGGTATCGGCAATACTGATCCGATACTTTGTACAAATGAACTTAATGTCTGGAAAATCTAAATAAATAAATATTGTGCAGGTGACAAACTGGAAGAAAACTCCAAGGCACTCTCTTTAAACATTAAGATGCCTTTATTACAATATTATTGGTCAGGTTCTACTATATAGGAACCTACAGTTTTCCAGGCTCCTGTTTGACTTCCTGATGAAGGCTTGAAGCCGAAACTAGAAGTGTTTTTTAAGGTCTAGATATGCCCATGCCATGGTAATAAAGGCATTTTAATGTTTAAAGGGAGTGCTTTGGGGTTTTCTTCCAGTTTGTCATCTACTTTATGAATCCCTTTTTACAAAGAGCACCTTGAACAAACTCTTTTTTGGTCCTAGAAGCATTCCTTCCCATGAATTTATAAATATGGTGTACTTCAAATCATAACTTCATAAAGAATACAAGACATGAGAGTACTTATTGTTTAATTATTGAGAACTATTATAAAAATGAAAAGTTGCATATTAATTCACGTTACAAGAATGTGTTAACGTGAAACATGAAAATACTGAACATGAAACACTTCAACAAAAGCATCAAACATTGACACTTTCCCCTCAGTGACCAGTTTGTGTTAAGGGACAACAGCACATTTACCGTTTTCCCTTTAGTCTGTTCCATTTTTTGCTCGGTGCAGACTGAGTCAGAGTTGACTGACTGAGAAGCGTGACAAATATACGACACCGACTCCATATGCACCAACAGTATGAGGATCATAAGCATCTCATGAATGTGAATATGTGTAGATGTCATGGCCCGGCAGCCAATAAACCAGCAGCAGAAATAATAAAAACACCACTTAAATGTTGTTGTTTACCTGAAAAAAAGGGTTAACTAACAGCAAATAAACCTGTCAAACCAGCCATGTAAATGTGTGTGTGCAGTTGAATATGAAGCTCATTTTAACACAAAATACAAGGTGTAACTCAAAGAATCACCTTATAATCACAACCGATTCAAGAGTTGAAATGCTACAACACAAAACTTAACATAATAGAACTCCTCCTGTCCATGAAAAAAAAAAAGATTGATGGTTTTGGTCCATTAAGCCACACTGGGGAACAATATATACAGTCGCGGTATAAAGTCCCACTTGGATCTAGGAAACTGGCAAACCAAGAATGAAACTCCAATGAAATCCATCCAAACCACAGTCATATGAACTAAAATATGGAAACCCAGTAAATATACTAGACCAACTCCATATGAACAGTCTGAGCATCATAAGTGTCTTATGAATGTGCACGTGTAGATGTCATGGCACGGCGGCCAAAAAAACAGCAGCAGAAATAATGAAAACATCACCTAACTGTTACTGTTTACCTGAAAAACAAGGCAACTAAAGATGTCAAACCAGCCATGTAAATGTATGTAGGTGTGTGCGCAGTTCCACCAGTATCACCCGACTAACAGAACTGACCAACCAAGAATTAAACTAAAGAAACCACAGTCACATGGACTAAATGGTGGAAACCCAGTAAGTATACTACACCAATTTCATATGCACAAACAATTTGAGCATCATAAGCATCTTAGAAATGTGAACATATGCAGATGTCATGGCACAGCGGCCAAAAAACCAGCAGCAGAAAAAAGGGCAATTAACAACAAATAAACATGTCAAACAAGCCATGTAAATGTGTTTCTGTGTGCAGCTGAATATCAAGCTCAGTTTAACACAAAATATAAGGTGTAACTCACAAATCTGAACCAATACAATCAGTAAATTCCACCAACATAATCCGATTCTGAGAAAAACTAACAAACCAAAAATTTAACTCCAATGAAATCCCTCCAGACCAGTCATCTGGGCTAAATGATGGAAAACCAACAAACTGAGCTTCATAAGCATGTTAGAAATGTGAACGTGCAGATGTCATGGCACAGTGGCCAATAAAACCAGAAGCAGAAATAATAAATAAGAAAAAATACAAATAAACATGTCAAAAACCAGCCGTGTCAATGTGTGTGTGCACAGATGAATATGAAGCTCATCTTAACACACAATACAAGAAAGCTTAACTAATACAACAGTTGCAATGCCACAAGACAAATAGTCCTGTCACTGATGACCAAAAGTATCAATATTAAGTCACACTGGGACACAATACCCAGCCAAAATCATAGAAATAAATTTAAGTATTAAAGACTTTACATAAACAACTAATTCCACCAGACCCATCTGATTTAACAAAACTGACAAACCAGAAAAACTTATGAAACCACAGTCTAGGGACTAAACAATGGAAACTCAGTAAATATACTAGACCAACTTATCTAAGAATAATGTGAGCTTCATAAACATCTTATGCATGTGAACATGTGTAGATGTCATGGCACAGCAGCCAATGAACCAGCAGCAGAAATAATGAAAACACCATGTACCTGTTGTTGTTTACCTGAAATAAAGAGCAGCCGTGTGTGTGAGTGAGAGAGAGAATATTGTATTTTAACAGACAAGATAGAAATAAGAAAGATTTAATTTAAAGACTCACCACCAGTGCAAGAGTTGAAATGCCACCACACAAAACTTAACACAATGACAAACAGTCCTGTCACTGATGACCAAAACCATCAGTATGACATCACACTGGTAAACAATATCCAGTCCCAATCACAGAAACAGATGCAAATATGAAAGATTTCCCACAAATTCCATCAGTACCATCAGATTCCAACAAAACTGACAAACCAAGAATTAACATATATTAGACCAACTCTACACGCATCCAGTTTCTTCAAAAACTTAGAAATTTGCACAATTTCAGCGGTTACAGTATGAACACGTACAACCACAATCACAGAAACCGATGCAACTATGACTTTACACAAGGAATTACTCGAATAAGAACCATCTGAAGAATTTTATATCCAATTCAGTGTCCAATCCATCCAAGCTACAATCATACGGACTAAAACAGGGGTGCTCAACCCTGGTCCTCGAGAGCTACAATCCTGCATGTTTTAGATGCATCCCTCTTCCAACACACCTGATTCAAATGATAAGCCTATCGTCAAGCTCTGCAGAAACCTGATAACGACCGTCAGGTGTGCTAGAAGAGGGACACATCTAAAACATGCAGGATAATAGCTTTTGAGGACCAGGGTTGGGCATCCCTGGGCTAAAATATGGAAATCCAGTAAATATACCAGACCAACTCATCTAAGAGCAAACTGAGCAACGTGAGCATCTTAGAAATGTGAACATGTGCAGATGATGTCATGACACGGCAGCCAATAAACCAGCAGCAGAATTAATGAAAACACCACTTACCTGTTGTCTACCTGGAAAAAAAATATGACAAACCAGCCACATGAATGTATATGGGCAGAAAAACCAGCTGTAGCTCAAACAATCTCCTCACAATCAATGGACTTAGCCTAAATACTCCCATCAGAATGAACAAAAAGCACTAAACCCAACAAATATCCTGTCCCAATCACAGAAATAATGCAAATATGACTGACTTTACACAATCAAATTCAATCAGCACCACCTGAATCTAACAAAAAAAAAACCTGACAAAAACAGCTGTAATGAAACTAAGGAAATCCATTAAAAAATACCATCATATACCACACAATCAGCTTCCAATGTCTTCATTTAATTAAAACCAACCAGACTGAAAAGGTCCAACATCCCAACTCATTTAAGAAGGACAGGATGAGAACTTTACAGCAACATAAGAGGACCCTGAACGCAGCGTCAGGAAACAACAGGATAGATAATAGGAAATAATACTGAATAGAAGAGATCCAGTGTACCTTGTGAAAATCCACGTGCAAAAGAGAGGGATGTTTTTAGACAATTTATGTAGTTTTTCAGTCCGGTTTTATTTCAGTTAAGCTCTAAAGTGCTGAAGTAGTGTTATGTTGACTTATTTTTAGTTAGTTTTGAGGTTTTATGGTCAAAGATTTGATTTCTAAGACATCACATATCTAATATTATGTCCTGTTTTGCTTCATTTTGCACAGTTTTTTTTAGTTTTTCCATTCTGTCTGAGTAGTTTACCTTGGTTCAGACTAAATATGAAGATACTTCTAAGTTGAAGGAAAGTCTTGGTGACATGTGATTTTGCTAAACAAGACGAACTTGGGTTTTTTTTAGATTTAGTTTTATAAAGTTGGAGTCATCTCATGCGCATACACACACACACTCATACTGTTGTTTTATTATGTTGGTGGATGAGGTTGGAGTGGGTTTGTGCAAAAAATGCAGAATATGATGATGGAAGGATGAGTCACAGCAGCCGATGAGAAACAGGACAAAAGATGGAGAAGGATTGGACTCAAAGTAATAGATTAGACCAGGGCTGTCGAACTTATTTTCGTTTAGGTTCCACATACAAATATGAACTAAAGTGGATCAGACCAGGAAAATAACAGTGAAAAAAGTACAATTACATTATGAAAAGATTTAAGTAACCTTTTAAAAAAATGTGAACTACATTAACGAACATGAATAAACTGACATTCCTTGAGAAAAATAAGTGCGAATTTCACAATATTATGTCTCAGTTTACACATGTACATTTTAACTTACAGATCACACTGGATCTACAACCACACAAAACATTTAATAACAGGCAGAATATTCTTATTGATATTACTATTGTCTCAAGTGGGTCAGACCAGTAAAGTAGTATCATGATTAAAACTGTTTATTTTTTAGTGCAAAAAAGTAAAATTAGATTTTTAAAAAAAAACTGTTTACATTTACAAACTATCCTTTCACAAAACAAAAAGTGAATAACCTGAAATAGCCTATATAACTTTTTACTAGGGGTGTTAGAAAATATCGGCTCTGCAATATATTGCGATATTTCATTTCACAACAATGTATCGATATTAAAAAGTACTGTATTGATATTTTTAGGTATTTACTCACATGTAGATATGGCAGAGGTTCATTCTTATTTTTGGTTTTCTTTGTTTATGTCTTATTTCTTATTATTTAACACTGTTTTATTTAATAATGGTTATTTGAAGCATCCTAAAAGCACTTTTTACTGTCTGAGAGGCAGATGTTAGTTCCTTTGGTAGGACAAACATAATGTTATGATGTTAGTTATGAACTAATAGAATATGAACATTTGAACGGGATCTTAAACTGTAATGTCTGTAAAACATAATTCAAGTTTTAACACAGGAAAATTTAAATATATACATGTGTTTAGTATTTGTGCATATTTCTGGTGCAATTAAATTCTTCCAGGAAATAATCATTATAAAAAAGAAAAACAAAAAATTGCCTTTTTAACAATATCATGATATATCATTATATATCGTATCGTTATCCTAGTATTGTGATTTGTATCATATTGCCAGATTCTTGCCAATACACACTCCTACTTTTTACATTTCATAAATTCATCTCACGGGCCGGATTGGACCCTTTGGCAGGCCAGTTTTGGTCCATGGGCCATATGTTTGACACCCCTGGATTAGAGAGAGGAAGGAACGTCTTCAATCCTGTCATAATTTAACAACTAAATATTTAAAACCAGGCACGTGAACACATAGGGCCCAAAGGGGGCTTAAGCCCCTGCCCGTTTTGCCTCGTAGAAAAAGTGCCCTTTTTACTTTTAAAAATAAATAAATTCCTGTTCTGCATAGGAATGTAAAAGAAAACGGCTGTATAAAAACGCCACTGTTATCTACCGTACACATTTCCTTGTAATAGCGTGTCATGGTATTGTATGTGTATAGAGCAGGGATTAAAGCAAAAATTTTTCATCTGACTGAAAATTTTCTTCTGGTCAAAATCATTGGCCACTATTAAAAATGATGCAATACAATACTACTATAGCGTACAAGTTTATTTAGTCAAATTTGGCAATACTGTAAAACACACTGAATGGGAGAGTGTACAGGTGTAGAAGACTAGTAACATGGATAGAAAAAATGTCATGAGTGGTATTGGTGGGGGTCCTCCCCCGGAAAATTTTTAAAGCTTCAGGTCAATTTTGGTGCTCTCTGGTTAATTTTAAAGGGTATGAAAACCTTTGAAGCAAGTGAAAATAATAACTAAAAGAAAACCTTACTGCAAAAAATGAGTGAAAAACTTTTTATTTAACAATTTAGGAACTCCTAAAACATAACTCCAACAGCACATGAATTTTGGGGAAAATGTCTGTGTAAATGTAACCCTAACCAACTAATCTTTTATTTTTTCTGCTTTTTGGCACTGAAACCAAAAGTTTCAAGCTTGGTCATTCCGGATGTATGCTTCTGTTTTTTTCCAGAGACACATGGCACATTAGTAGAACTTTTCACTTTGGCAGTAGAGGTGGAGGTTGTTGCAGGGACAGTGGAGCTTGGAGCACTGGAGGTGGAGGCTCGTACTGTACCACAGAGAGAGAAATAAGATGCTAAACGGGTCAAAATAAAGCACTTATGCAGTCGGGCGCGTAACCGCGTAAGGCCGCGGCGCGCACAGCCGCACGCACAGGAAGGGCACATACACACAAACACACACACTAGTCATATACCGGCAAGAGGAGATAAGCTATTAACCCAAACATGAAGGTACATGTAGATCAGTTCTGTCTTCTTCCCTTTTCGCTGTGGTTCTTTCATAATGAAAGCTACTTGTTAGCACTAAACTAAAGTTAGCGTCTGGAGGCTGAACTTCGGTAAAGCTGAACTTGTTCATGTGTTTCTGAGGCACATAATGAGCAGCGTTTCCTTCCAAAGATAAACAGTCATCAATCTCTCCTCCCGACATAAAAATAAAGAAGTCATCTTATTATCATCACTGTTAAACCTATCAGCCCCCTGTGCCTGTGTTAAACACCTGCAGACCGGAGCGCTGCAGATTCAGGACAGCAGACCCAGGACAGGATCGCGGTGCCGTCTGGACTGGGGAAGTTACTTCAATATGACTTTTTTCCCCCCTCAATTTTTCCATTTGACGGAAATCCGTCGTGGTGACGGAGAACTTTAATCCCTGGTATAAAGTCTGATGCCGCTTCTCTGTCCACGGTCTCTCACTGAGGGGCGGGGCTTCCCCATGCTGCACACTCACACGCTTGTCCGGAGGAGGGGAGAGAGAGAGAGAGAGAGAGAGAGAGAGCAAAAGAAGTACAAGCCGCGGTCACATCTCCACTGTGTAGTTACTGCACAGATGAGACGGGACAGTGGATGGACTTCAACCTTTGTGGTTTATCAAGCCAACCCCTCGCCCCCGCCCCAAACATTACTTGAATGTATTGAATCACAGCAGAAACAGGAGGAATCACTCACTCCGCTTGATTTTACTGACAATTTGCATTTGTTTCCAGATATAGAGTTTCTTGTGCCTTTGCTACTGTGAATGTTTCTACAGTAGGAACAGGAAACTCAAACAGCAGTCACATAGGATTGTTTTATGTGTAGCCTGGACTATTTTTTTTTTTTTTTAATGAAAGCTGCGTTAATGTGCACCTTGAGAAAAATATCATATTAGCCTTAGCTTACCAGTTTGGAAGTTATGACTCAGTTTTCGGGAGTCGGGAAATTGTTATAGTTTATTGTGTAGCTAATCTCAGGTCTCAGACTATGTTAGCTATGCTACATCAACAACAAATCACTGAGAACAACATGTTGACTGCAGTCCTGTAGGCATGCAGGCTTTCTCTACAGACTAAACAGGACTGTTTTTCTAGTATTTATTTCTATATTTTTGTCTATGTTCAATGTTTCATAGTTGAATGTTCATGTGTTACAATCTTTATCTTCAACAATACATAGCCTGATAGTAAGCCAATGTTTTATTGCTTTTTAGAAATGCAGCTGAATCGCATGTCCTCCAAACCTCAGTATTATGATACATTTTGACAATAATTTGTTGACACAAGAGAAACAGCAATTGCATCACTAACAGCTACACAATATACACTACTACGTTGTTGTTGTTGTTGTTGTTGTTATCTATGGCTACTTAATTCATTTTACATTAAGCCATGTACTGTGTTATTAAGGCCTGAAAAAAATTTGGCGCACACATACTGCCCTTTTGTGACTTTGAGCCCCTGTCCCTTTATAATCCTGTGCACGTCCCTGTTTAAAACTGAACCATATCTTCAGCCTACATCACCACAAATGTTACCACCTGGACCAAAACACAACAGCTTTAGTCAAACTACACAAAGTACCACAAATTAACCCTTTCATGCATAGAGGTCACTACAGTGGACAGCTATTCTACAGCTGTTCTCTTGTAAATTCATGCGTTTTATTGTTTTAGTTCTATGCCAGCCAACACAGTGGACACTTATGCATCATCCCATACAATGCATTTCATACCGTTACTGTAACTATGCTGTTCTTGATAAACCTGATCTGCAGTGACATGTTTTAGTGTAAATCAACAAACAAAACAGGGGTTTTTTTGCAAATTATCTCCATGAAATGAGTAATAACTAGTATTAGAGTATGTTAAAATGTAGGAAAACATCTGAGTAGCAACATTAAAAATGTTCATATTGCATACTTTTCCATATCACTTTCTGATATTAGGTTTTAAATACATGTTTCTTTGTTTGAAAAATTAAATGCATGGGGTCCTGCTGAGTGGACAGTTTTGTAACTCCTTAAAAGAAAAGAAAAAAAACCTAAATCGCATGTTTTTTTCATGCCTATAGAGCAATAAAAACACAAATATTATGACCAAGGTTCTCATAATTGCATGAAAGGGTTAAACACGTTTATGCTTTAAAAAAAACTTAAAAACAGGAGCTGACTCACAACCTACAACACAGTCAGTATTTAACAAAGACGGACTCTCAAAACCAGCCTTACGCAGACGCATGCGCACAGGCCCGGCGTGGAGACCCGGAGCGCGAGACCACCACCAGAACCAGCAGAACCACCACCTCAAAAAAGCCAAAACCAAGTCTTACTATGAGATGTTCTGCTGCGTTTTGACCGCGCAGAGTTTATCGTCGTCTCCTGGTCAAAATGGAATAAATTTAAGACACTCTATCCACATATTAACGTTGATAAAACGGTATAAAACAGTTGAATTTATTACCTTTCCATCCGCGGCGCGTGGTTAATCCTGTGTGGCTCCTCGCGCCCTGTTCCTTAATGTCATTTCAAGTGTTTCCAAACGGCCGGAGTTCAGTTTGTTCGGTCAAACAGTTTTTTAAAAAACACGCCGAACTTTTCTCTGAAGTTTCTTCTCTTCATTAAAGTAAAAAAAAAAAAGTGTAAAAACGTTGAATAAAGTGTTGAAATCTGCCTGGTCTTCCTGCTCTGCTGGTTACAGGCCAATTTAGAGGTTGATTAGTGTCACCTGTGCAAGTGACGTCAGCAGGAAGCACACTGAAAATGTCCACTGAAGGAGAGTTCATGAATGGAAAAAAAAAAAAAAAAGTAAGATTATTTTTCCTTGGACTTCTTCTGCACTTTTGAAAAAAAGAAAATTAGATTAAAAAAAAAAAAAAAAAAAAAAAATAGATGCTATTTTTCACTTAAATTTAACTCGACCTAGCTGTTACCATATAGGTGTGAAAAGTATGTAAATAATAATAATAATAATAATAATAATAATAATAATAATAATATAGTTAGAAGCAGTAGAAATAAAAAAAAATAAGTTTAAAAGGATTATTCAGGTTATTATTAACAACATAACTTTCATCCAGATATATGCAGTACTTTACTTATAAACAGTCCCTCTTTGGTACTGTTTTTTGCTTTTACATCGTTCTGTCATGTACCATTGATTAAATGACAATAAAGATAAAGCTGAACTGAGCTGATA
The DNA here is from genome assembly GCF_902148855.1 of Sphaeramia orbicularis. Classification (NCBI taxonomy): domain Eukaryota; kingdom Metazoa; phylum Chordata; class Actinopteri; order Kurtiformes; family Apogonidae; genus Sphaeramia; species Sphaeramia orbicularis. The sequence goes on from NC_043960.1 coordinate 17,017,338, forward strand.
TCCTCCAGTTTCCCTCACCATTGAAAACAGGCTTACATGTGATAACCCTTAAAGACCTCAATGTATTTTTTGGACTTACATTGGATTCTAACCTTTTCTAAGTGATTTATCACCATGTATTATAATAGTAGCCTCTACATTTTTTGTTGTTTTTTGTTGTTTCCTTTATTTAATTTACTTATGTACATGTTGATCGCTAAATTCAAAGGTTATTCTATCAAACTGAGGAAAAGTGAAGAAAATGTTTTTGTTTTGTTTTGTCCCTGCCCCCCCCCCCCCCAAAAAAAAAATCATTGACTGAAACTCAAACTACCCAAACTACATAGGTTTTATTAGCGAATGTTGCAAAGCACAATGGTGTTTTCACATTCACCACAGAGCCTCTGAACATCCAAATGGGTCATATACTGTATGACCTGTCAAATATGCTGCTGAAAAGCTGAGAATCTGCACTGTACCTGAATTATTGCGATATTTTGGTAGAATTACTGGTTCGGAAGTTATTAAACATTTAGATCAGTTGATACTTTTGATTGCTGGCAGTTGTTACACCCCCCCCAATATAAAGGTGTCCAGGAGAGGGAGGGGTGTCACACACCTCTTCAGTCTCCAAAAGCATACAACGAAAAAGATTTAAAAATAAAGCCAGTTTATTCACGGCTGCTTTCTTTTAACAAAGTTTTTACAAAAAATGAAACAAAGTATTCCAGGTGAGTGCAGTTGGACAAGGTGGTACCAAAGTAAATCAAAAAACTCAGTAAAACAAAACCACTAACTGGTGACCCCTGCACTACCAAAAGAAACTGGTGGGACAAAAAAAAACATCTACCTCCTCACTAGTCCCAAAATAAAAATACAGAGGGTGGCACCAACCAACTAATCTAGTGTATATAACATAAAACAAGACTTAGTGCAGTGTATAGGGTACCCCATCCTAACTAAACCCAACTCAACTCACCAAAGGAGAACACAAGTAGAACACAAAAGCAAAATGGCTCTGACCAAGCATGGCCAGACAAGAGCAGCCCCAGACAGAGAGGCAGGGGTGAATTTATAGGTGCTGTGGCTGATCAGGATTGGTCTGCTCCTCCTTCCTCCTCCTGTGCCGGCCCCCTTCAGGTGCAGCCCTGGAGGAGGACCCAGAGTTATGGTCACACCCCGACAACCAGGCCATCCCTGACCTGAAAACAAAAGGGGAGGAGAAACACACACACCTATCCATATACATGCCCTCAGGCATGTAACACAGTTGTTAGGGTGTTTAAGGGTTAAAATATTGACAGGAGGTTGAGGTTTAAGCCAGTATTCATATGGTATCAATATAGTATTAGGTTGTAATACTGTTTGACCCTATGTCCTCTCATGTGAGTCTGTATGTAATGTATGCAGTGGTGCAGTCCAGAGTATATGGTGGTATGTGGCGCATACCTACTTATTTTTCAGTCAGCGTTGTGTAAACTTACTTCTAAATCCCCCTGATGTGCACCATTCAGTAGTATCTGTGAGCCAAACTGCCCATTTTTTCCCGTAGGATGGTGAAGCCATGACCCGCCCTACTCTGCCTCTAATTGGCTTGTAGTCAGTGCCTTCACTAATTAGATTGGTTAACTTTAGGCATGAGGACTGATGAGCCAGTCAGAGGCAGAGTAGGGCGGGTCATTCCAAGGAAAATATTACTAACCAGCGCTGGTAACCTCTGGAACCTGATTGAACACCTCCTCAGGTGCCAGTGCCACCCCAGTTGATTGACAGGTCACAGCACATCTCGTTGACAGATGCGTGATTATTGGAAATGTGAGCAAGAAAGGCAGAATAAATGTCTTTCAAGTGAGTGACATATAGAGACAACCTACTTTCATGGAATATACAATTCTGAGGTAAGTTTTAAGGTGGTTTCAGAAAGAGTCACTGTTTTAAACTACTGGTCACATGACTGCACATTTAGAGGAGAAGAGACGTTGCTGCCAAGAGTTAAACTGTGTGACGAGGCTAATATTATGAAAGGCTAATGTTATGAAAGGCGAACGTAAGCCTGTGTTTGCCTCATGCTGAATACATTTAAATTCACGCAGTTGCTTGTGTGACCAGTAATAGAGGGAATGCACATACGTCACTTCCCCCCTGGGCCACGCCCCTCTAAGTCAGACTGAGTGGCAAAAACAAACCGGCTCAACATGGCGGAGCATAGCAGTAACTACAGCGAGACCGGGAAAAATGTGGAATATAACATGAAATTAAAGACATTTGGACTGGACATGGATCCATACAAGCTACCAAACAACAAGTGGTCTACGAACATTGATATGTGGACGGAAATCACGTATCCTGACATTTATATGAACCTGATTTCAACGCCGGGAAAATCCACAATGCAAAGGCTGAAAGCATACAAAAGACAAAGAGTTGTTGACATCCTCGTCATTGTTAATTAGAGGATTACAGCTGGTGAGTGCTTTAATTCAACATACTATTGTTTCTGAGGTTTTATGTCAGTGCAGAAGTATTTTCTTGGTGGTGATTGCCAAAGTAAAGGCCCAGCAGCAGTGCTCACAGTTCACTACTGATTTACTGGAGTTGAACCCTTAGTATTGACCCAAGTGAATGGATGATCTACTGGTACTGTGGAGATTTAAGTAGAGTTCACATCAAATACTTGATACAACACAGATACAACAGCTTTGTGCTAGAGTACCCCCTTATTTGGAAAACTAGGTTAGCCTCAGTTTAAGCTAGTTTACAAATCATGTAGCGCACAAGGTTCAGAATCACACAACTGAAGACAAAAACGTTTCAGTTATGAAATATAGAACTAAATGACAGATGCTAACATTAAGAGCTTTACTAAGAAGTAACGTTAGCCAAAACAATATGTAATTTAAGGTATGATTTTACGCAAGAATACAGCATAAATTAACGTTATCTGACACGAAATGGCAACCACAAATCCAGGTTTCGTTGCCTGGATTCCAGTTATTTCTACGAATTGCAGCGATCCATCTGCTTCTTCTGTCTTTGGCTTTAGATAGCCGCTAAAACGATAGGTCCCAGTGCTTTTTAAACCTATTTGTGCAATCAATGGCACAACAGCTCTTCCCCATTTTTTAGATTGTTCTAAAGTTTTCGCAGTATTCAAGCCAAAGCCGCTACTCATCTCCCTCTTTCTGCCACTCAGTGGACGTAACCACGGTGACTTCCGCTAGCGGTGACGTCACATGTACCCTCTATACCTACAAACAGCTCCTGATCAAGTCATGATAATTTTACACTAGTGAGCAAATACTACTGACGGATTTCTGGGTAAACTAGAGTAATCTTACATGTCACTGTTTCTAAAATAGAGTGTTTTTCTGGACAACTTAAAAAAAAAAAAGGCAAAAATTGAGAGTATACCCACTTCTCCAGGGATCACTACACGACTGAATGTATGTGACTTTGTTTGAATGAATATCTGTGCAAATGTTAGCATTTACAGCTCCTATAACATCCCATGTTCAGACGTCTTACAGGTCAAGTTCATGTTTTCTTGTCGGAAATGTGAATTACCTTTATATACAGTGAGAAAAGGTGTCTTCATCCATGTAGGAGCAGGATAACTTTTCAGTTTAACCTTCAGAAATGGGGAGGAAAAAAATAAAAAATCAAACTCTGGATAACATACGGATGATGCCTGTGAAGACGAAGAATGTTTATCTTGTTCTGTCAGTATGAAACAGACGGTGTCATTACATATGCTGCTGCCATCACCGCCAGCAGCTCGCCAGCACAGCCAAGCACCGCTGGTTTCCATGGAGGTAATCTGCAATGGCAGAGGCAGCCTAGATTATGGATAGAAGATGAGACTGTGGGCTGGCCACGGGCATCCCCCCAAGCTTTTGTCTGTCATGCTGTTTCACTGAAACGCAGGGCACCTCTTTGGGGGATGAAAGGATCTATCTGTCTGTAACTGAGCTCGCACAGAGGATGAAATGGATTTGGCTTGAAACAGGCTGGGCGGGGCCGGGGAAACATTTAAACATCTCTGCTAGGCTGGAGTCGGAGAGGAGATATACAGAGCACAACCGTTTGGCACTGAACAGGTGTCCAAAGTAATCATGTAACATCGGATGAAGGAGACAACCTGCGCAAACAAAAAGAGCCGTCTGTTGAGGGTTACATTATGTATACGAACCAAATAATTACACGTTAGGCAGTGATTTTGCTTTTTCTGTTTCTGTTTGAACCGTATAATTTTCTATAGATTTTGTATGCATAGAAAGATGTATTGAATGGTGTGCAGAAAGCCTGATCAACCTCTCCATAGTGGTCTATCCGTCTATTTTCTGAACCGTTTAGTCCTTTTTAGGGTTGCAGGGGTGCCAAAGCCTGGTCCTGGTGACCAATCAGTGAAGGTGGGGTGTCCCCTTCAATGTGTTACCTATTCCTCTCAGTGAAAACATGCAAACGCTACACAGTTTGGAATCAAACCCAGGACCTTCTCGCTGTGAGGCAAAACTCCTAACCACTGCACCACTGTGCTGACCTTGTCTGTAATTCCATATATTAATTAAAGAGCCCAGACCTCCACCAAGGCCAATGTACTGCTTATACTGCAATATTAAAGGTGCAGCATGGAATATTCACATATACTCATGGACTTAGATGAAGCTTGTGTTGTGCTGGGAGCTAGTCAGTTTTTTGACATTTCTAGGCTAACGGTTGCAGCTCGAGACAAGTATAGGAAAGGCAATAAAGACAGAAAATCCCTACCAAGTCCCCTACATAGAAATCAGTGTTTTGTGTATGTTATCACAGAGACAGATGTATGTGGAGTTAGCACACTAAAAAAACAAAGAAAGACAAAAGCAGTTTGCAGCTCAACACAAACTCTAACACAAACTTTATGTAAGTAAACAAGCTTGCAATTCTTCCATCCACATGTTCCTTTTGTCTGTGTGACTATTAAGCCTCTGGTAAAACACATATAAACACACACTGTGACCACATTATATCAGAATTACCACCCTGTACACACTGACTGCATGTACACTAGTACCTAGGGATGGGAATTGATAAGAATTTTGGGTTTGTTTACATTAACTGTTTTTTATATTTCTATCTCTGCACAGAAAATATAACATTTACAGCATTCCAGATAGTCATATATGAGGTGGCAATCAGGAATGTTAAGGGGGCACATGCCAGTGATGGAATTGTGACAGGGGAGGGGTCACACCATACGACCATGAAACTTAAGACACTTTACTAATTCCTCTACGTCTCCCACTGTTGTACACTTAATTTTCCTTTTCCCTACCTTTAGTCAAGTTGCCATGATTTTGACCCGGCAGTGTTAATACCAGTAAACTTTTTTAATGGAAATGTGTCACATATGGTTAGTAGAGCTAAATTAACTTGGTTGCTAATTGTGCAACCTTGAGCATTTCTCAGAATTCAAGATGGTATCCTCCGCCATCTTGAATTTTCATCAATTTTCAACTTTTGTTCTCCTTGACAAAGAAAGTTGTGTAATATATCGTTTTGTAAGTTTTCCAGGATGGGGAGTCCATTTCTGAAGTCATTTTTTTGGATACAGGTCAAATCAGAGGTCAAATCAAATGTCAAACATTGCATTTGACCTCTTTTCTTCTCTTTGCTTGTAGCGACAGTCTTCTGCACAGCTACAGTCTTAAATGTTTGCAGCGCTCCACTGGCATTACACGGACTAAAGAAACACTTCTTCCCTCCAGCAGACATGATGAATACGATTGGCCTGTGAGTATTTTGCAACTGGCGATGGGGTGCTGATCACTCTATTGATCACTCTGAAAGGGGAAAAGAAAAGTTTTTTAATCATTTGCTGTGAAAGTGATGATTATGGCATTGCGGATTTCCAAATTTCAGATCATTTTTACAGAATCCTTTGCTCATCCTGCAAAGCAAGATGCAGAAGCACATGTAAACCTGTCAAACACAAATGTATCCACCTACCAAACCAAGAGAACCCTGATACCATTATGCTTAATGATAAGTAAGCAACAAGTCACATGTAATTGTTCATTATTGTCAGTTTTTCCAGATTTTGATTCACATAGAAAAAAAACCCCCACACATACACACACAATGTCACGCGCTGTCAAAATCAAGCAATCAGAATAATATCAGTATCCAAAGACTGACAAAGCCTTTTATTGTGACGTCTAACCAAATGTTCCCCTTGCTTGTTTATACATGTACTGACAACCAATGTTTTGAAAGAAAAACAAAACAAAACAAAAAAAACGGTGGCACACTTGGTCAACGCTGTCTTTTCAATCTCTCATTGAAGTCAATCTGTTCCTATAATTTAATTCACATTCAAAATTTGACCTCTGATTTGACCTGTATCCAAAAAATGACTTCAGAAATGGACTCCCCATCCTGGAAAACCTACAAAACGACATATTACACGGCTTTCTTTGTCAACGAGAACAAAAGTTGACAATTGATGAAAATTCAAAATGGCAGAGGATGCCATCTTGAATTCTGAGAAATGCTCAAGGTTGCACAATTAGCAACCAAGTTAATTTAGCTCTACTAACCAAATGTAACACATTTCCATTTAAAAAGTTTACTGGTATTAGCATTGCAGGGTCTGTTATGGGAAGTATAAGAGTGGCAACTTGACTACTTCAGAAACTTTTATTTGAGGGGGCAGGATGTTTGTAACCCCCCCAGAACCGGGCCCAGATGACATCCTGGTGTTCGCTCTGCTACTAGATCCACAAGCATCACTAAGTAGCATATGAAACACATAACATTCCTGCAAATGAATCACATGCTGTGTGGACAAATGTTTGAGCATATTGGAGGGATTTCCCCCCTTTGAAGAAATGGAAGCTTTGCAAGTGTTACAAGTGGCCCTGGTGTCATCTTTTTGTGTGAAATATAACCATACTTTGGAGCATTTCTGCCTCAATGCCATGTTGGCTACATTCTAAACCAAAACAGTGCAGCGTACGTGTGATGTCATCACACATGTGCAACAAAGGTGGAATCGATAAGCAGAATCATTAAGCAGGCAGACAAACGATTCCAAGGAATTGAGCTACTGGGATCCACTTCTCAAAAAGAACCAGTTCTTTATTCCCATCCCTACTAGTACCCCTAATGTGAGGATTATCCAAGTTTTCATCATATTTGGAATGTGGTGTTTACATCTGGACAGCCTGTATACATGCTAAATACTAGTATCCAAGTTACTCATTACTTTTGCTGTTCGTGCGGGTGTCTACTTTGTATACAACTTAATTTGATGTTTCAGTAGCTACTTATTCATTTTAAAGTTACTCTGGCTACAGAAAACCAAGCACCTTTGGTTCATGACAAACTTTGCGCTAAATGCCAGTATTGTCTTGTACATTTGTCTTACCAGTTTTCACCGACTGCAGCAATGGGAGATGAGCTCAACAGGTAAACACATCCTCCAGCTGTTAGTCTGTCACTGTCATCACGTAAGACACAGATGATGATGAAGGTACGCAGCTGTGACTGATGGGACATGGTCGTCATGATGGAGGTCAGTGGACACGGTAATGTTTTCCACTGTGTCGTGACCCATGGCACTGTTCGTGGTGTTAATCAAATGAAACTGGATGATGGTTTGTTTGTTTTACTACAGACTTGAACAGGTCAACATGTGGATGCTTTTTTTCCCCTATGTAATCTGCCAGGTTTATTTGATTTTTATTTAACATTACTGAATGACGGAACTCAGTATCTGTTGCTGCGGAGGGGAGATGCTTTTGTTGATGCTGTCATGCTTATATTTCTGACATGACATTTAGTACCTGCACAGTAATCCACAACTGTCAAACACCGGGATAAGACGTATACATGTAACACTGAGTCAGTTTACCTGCACACAAAACCTCTGATCAGTATTTGATTTCTGGAGTTATCGGATTATTCAAGTGATCATGTCAACAGTGTGATCTGGTATGCTTTATTAGATAACAGCAGTATTCTGATTATGAGAAATCAGATTAACACACCAGGATTTCTACCGTGTACGCATGTATATCTGTTAACCTGATTTATTAAATTTTTTACATCTACGCATGTGTAAAAAAAAAAAAAAGAAATTGCAGAAAATGAAAGTGACATAGTCAAACATGAGCAGAAGACAATAATAAAAAGTTTGAATCAACCGTCACTGAGCATGTTTACATGACCATAAAAGTCCAATAATAGAGAGTAATCGGATAATTGTAATAATCAGATCTGATGCATTTACATGTACTTCAGAAATGCAATAATAGAAAAACCCTGGTTTAGACGCTTCGGCCCATTATCGGATTTCTTTCGGAGGACGTACGTACATAGTGATGGTAGAATCAAACTTCCTGTTGTCTTCCGCTCAAATTCTTTAAAAATCAGCATTGGCCTTAGAAAAACCCATATCGGTCGACCTCTACTAACCTCTACCTGTTAGAACCAGTGCTTATTTTGTCCATTATGGGCTTTTCTTCTTTCTCAGGTCTTCTCTAACATAATACCCCTTATCCCTGAATGCCAATAGTCAAAAAGAAGTAATTTCTGTAAAAATATAATGATGCAACATTTTGGACTCTATGGAGGCAACCTACTCTGTTCGTACCAAGGTTATTATAGTTAATGAAACTAACAAAATGACAAAAACCAGAAATGAAAAAACATTTTTGTTAACTGAAATACATAAAAACTACAATTAAAAGAAAAACGATGACAGAAACTGTATTGTGTGCGTACAAAACTGACTAAAACGCATTAAAATTATGGCTGAAATTCCCTTAGTTTTCATTGTTGTTGATGTCAGATTGATATGAAATCGATTTATTCGCTTAACTGGCCGCACCAGACGGCACTTGTCATTTAGAGTCGACTTCTCGTCCCCACTCTACCTGGCAACATGGAGACTAAAGTTAGGAGAAAGTAGCAGAGTCCTGTCTGGGATTTATTTGAATACAACGGGGAGGAAGATAAAAGATATGAAAAAAACTCTAACAAAACTAAAAGTAAGCATTTAGAAAAAAACAAAAAACGACAAAAACTAGCAAACTTGCTCTAAAAACTAATTAAAATTAAACTATAATGAAAAATCCAAAACTATTATAACCTTGCTTCGGACATATCGAGGCTCTTTCTAAGATAATGGAAACACAGCAGGTCTCATTTTGAGGTGATCATGTGTTAATGAAAACAATTATGAGTATTATACTGCATTTCTGCAAGTATACATTCCTAAATAGCTCGGAATCCGCAGTAATAAATCTTTAAAAGCAGTTCTTCTTTGTTGTTGTTCTGCCTCTACTTACATTTTTATAGCACACCTCAGCCTCTGTTGCAGCTTAAAGCTTTGTTTACTTGGAGGTGAGCTGATGAGAACTTGCCTCTGACAGCAGGAGAATACACTGGAGAAGCAGTTCAGAGAGGAAAGATAAATCTACATGTGAAATGACCGTCACAGATTATTGGCCATGCATCTATTGGGGGCTCTGATAACGATATACGATAGCATAAATGTTCATCCCCAATTGCGTTTGACGTCATCATTTTATTTTTTTCAAGATGTGAAGAATTTTACCATCCCACGTTTAATATCCTCTGTGTCCTCTCACGCTTTATCACCTCAGTGTCAAAGCTCTGTCCCTTTTTCATGGCTTTTCTCGCAGACATCAAATTCCCCAGTATTCGCTGCTGTCTGAGCCGGATTTGAACTCTTGGCTTGAAAAATACAGTTTTGTCTTAAAGTAAAAGCTACCTTTTCTTGCATCATTCATCTACATTCACCTACCTTCAAATACTTAAACTACCACATGCAAACAAAGGTGAAATACACAACGTGTCACAGAGGAAAGTCAATTTTTTTCATGTGTGCACAAATCCAAGAAAGTGCGCTTGTGAAAATGAAAATATAAACAATTCCGATGGCATAAATGCTCCTGTGAGATACTTTTATTCACTTTAAGCGAAGTCAAAAAAGTTTGCAAAAGTAATGACTGCGGCAAAGACATGACATTTTGATTTCATTTAATGCGAAAAGAAACGACAGCAGAGGGAAGCGCTCAGGAAAGCCAAATAAAAAGTATTATTTGACGGCAGAGAACAATACAATAAAAAAAGGAAGAAAAAAAAGAACCGCGCTCCATCTAAAATAGAATATAATTTCATTGAATGTTCAGTAAAAAAGATTACAGTTTTATCAAGCTTTATGTCATGAGGTTTATAATGGAAAATGGTATCTGTATTTCATAAAAGGAAGGTATCACCAAGCACTTGAAGGCAGTTCGTGCTGAGACGGAGGACAAAGTTTGTCGACCTACCTATTTCTGCAGTTTTATATAGGTCTAGTGTGGAAGATGTCAAACCACCCGAGGATACTGTGTCAGAGGCAGTGTGCATTAGGCAGGATCTTGCCGATGGGGTGGAAGCATACAAGGTCAGGAAAAGCATTTGTGTTGGAGCAACTCACGCTGATAGTGGGGTTGCCAGAAAAAATGCACCACAATGCATCCAGTCTCTTTACTTTAATCTACTTTTTGCAGTGTATTTACATTTTGATTTCGCTGACTTTGACATGCAAATGTGAGCCGGTAACAATTGCAAGTAATCTTGACATTGCTGACATTTGAGGGAACTTAGAGTCTGCACAACATGTGTCTGCACAGCACTTTGAGGGCACGCAATTTCATTTGCAAGTTTTCCACAACACTTTTGGGTTGTTATTTATTTTTATAGAATTTTATTTTTTTCATTTGGGAAAATATTTTACAACATAAAATAAAAAATAAAAAAAAACTAAGCACATTTGTACATCATGTCAAATTGAAAAATCAACAGTGGTAAAACATGAAATTTAATATTTAGAGGAAAAAAAAACAAACAAACAAAACAACTCTTCTTAAAATAAATCTTCCCTTTTTTTGGTTCTGTTTAGTTAAATAGCATACATTAGAACAAAAATATGTCACATTTTCCCCTTTATTTTCACTATTCTTATTTCAAAATCCACACAAGTTTCAACTCCATTACATTCAACCAGTACAAATGTAACTTGTCATTTCCACTTAAGTTCAATCTGGTGTCAGTGGGGTGATATATACAATCCATTTTATTTTGGTTGTTATTTAAATGTTTATGACTCTGAGGCAGAATTAAAAGACTGATGATGATTTTTATTAGTGTAAAGTTATTAGTTAACCCATAAAGAAACATCCACTGTCAACCAAAACCATCTACTGATCTAAACTGTTTAATAAAAACTGATCTACTAATCCTATCAATGCATGTAAATAATTGGTGTAAAATACAGTTTGTCATCTTTTCATGCCATTAGGTATGACCCATTTGGACATTCAGAGGCTCCATAGTTACCATGGCAACACCGTCACCTTCTACAACATTGATTCACCACTAAAAACCCATAGAATTTAAGAAATGATAGTGGATGGAGACCCTTGGTTTAAGTTCAGGTAGTGATAGATTTGCTCAAAAAGTCACTTTTTCTTCATTTTTCTCTGTTTCTGATATGATAAACTTCAACTTTAATCTGAGGTTTTATGAACATTTACATGATCAATAAATTAAATATAGGAAAATACCTGATTTTCACTGAAAAAATGCAAAACTCAGAGGATAATATTGTAATAAATGGTGATAAATCACTTAAGAAATGTTAAATAGACAGAAAAATCCATTTGAGAACTGACATAAAAGTAGCACTGGGTCTTTATGGGTTAAGCACAAAATCCATGGTTTTACAAGATGCCATAAAAATGGTTGCATTTCTCTATGATTCATTTCAAGTCTGGGGTCTATGTTGTACTTCTATTTTAAAATAAATAGTTTTCTTCTCTTCAAAGCCTGGCAAATTTACTCCAAAGAAAGCTCCCTTACAGCAGTTTCTTCATAATTCCCTAAGCACATGAAATCTATACAAATGGCAGCCATTTTACTTGAGAATACAACCTTACAGTCTCATAAAGAGGACAATAAAACCAAAAAATGAACCATGTTTTCAATTTAGACCAGCAAAAAAAAAAAAAAGTCTGTCCTCATCTAGAGTGCCATTGAACCTGCCAGTGTCTGTTTGTAATGATGATGTCCCTGAATGTAATTGCGCACATAGGGATCTTTGTCTTTTTGTTGAAATTATACTTCCCATTGTGGGCTGCTCTGTATTGAATCTTTATAAGACAATAAGCCTCGCATTTTTTTATGCTATATATCAAAAGAGCCTTTTACTCTGTACACAGTAAACATTTTACTGCCTGTCTCCTGAATATTACAAGTAACTTCTGATAAATACATGATAAATCTTTCAAATAAAATAAGGATTACAGCTCATTAGCAGAGATAAAGGACTGAACGAAAAACAATAAAGCTTTTAATCGTCTTTTATCATAGCGTAGGAGTAACATACTAAGACAGTGAGATGTAATTGTTTGAAATGGGAGGGGGGGGTGGGTTCATCCTTTTCATGACCTGTTACACTACACTTACCCCTGGACTGCAGCTGTGTCTTGTTACAGCTCCAGCATGGTTTTGTTCCATCGTCTGCACAGCTTCATGCCAACGCTGGAAGCATCTCCTAAGAACAAAGCTTCGCCTGCACAGTTTTGGTGAGTTCCAAATTCCATCTGATTTCCATTCAAAATGCATTAAGTTTAAAATTATTTAGGAATATTGAATTGAGATGGTAGATATGTTTTTGTTGTTGCTGATTTTTTTTTTTCTGTTTATGGTGTGAATGCTCAATGCTGTACACATTTAATTTAATGTAAGCAGTGTATCAGGTGAAAAGGATAGGCAAAAAAAAAGCTTTTGCTTCTAGCCTATTCCTTTTTTTGGTTTTCATGTTTATTATATTTATTGTATTAAGTGCAATGATTGATGTACAAACCAAAAATAAATTCATTCATTCATTCATTTGTTCGTTGTGTCTTGTAGCACCGCATTATGTAATAATGTAATAATTTTTCACCTCATTACATAATAACACCGCATTTTATAATAACATGCTGCATTTTGTAATAAAATTCTTGATGCATTTTGTAATATACTTTGCCGCATTTTGTAATAACTTCCAAAATTTCAGTGCACCAATAACTTTCTTGTCAGTAATACTTAATTAATGCAGCTTTTGGCTGTAACTTGCAAACACATTCTCCATTATAATGAATACAGTTACATGTGATTTAGGTTTCACAAATGAAACATCCTACTAGTTTTTAAAAATGAACTCTACTTAAGCTGGAGCGCTTAATGTTGTTCTGCTGGTATGATGATTTTTCCAATCAAGGCATCAATTTTGATGGTGTGTTACATAATGCACCAAAATTATTATATTTCCTTTAAAAAACAAGTGCTACACCTGCATTTTGTCTTAACTGTTGCAATATGTGATAAGTTATTACAAAATGCGGTAAAGTTTATTACCAAATGCGTTCAAGAATTTTATGATAAAATGCGGCATGTTATTATAAAATGTGATGAAAAATTATTTCATTATTATATATTGCACCATTATTCCATAATGCAGCGCCACATGCCTCTACAATTGCAAGGCTGGACAAATAGTTTTCTCCTTTTGTCAAATTATAACAGTTAATTCCAGTGTCAGAAAAAAAATATTAGTGTGTTTGTTTTAGTTGATATACATTCGTATTTTCCTCATTATTTTGCATGTATATGTTAGTGTTATGTTTGTTGTTGATGCAATGTGCAATTGTGGGTCTCCATTTAAAACTGAATGAATGCATCCCTGTGTCTGACTTACTACAACAAAAATAGTACTTTTTTTTTTTTTGGAGCATTATTTGTTGACGCCGCGATGAGCTCAGATTGATTGATCATTTGGTGCAGCAACACCTGGCGTCAAGTGGAAGAACGTTATACTGTCATCATTAAATTTTGCTTTCACATATTTTCTGTTCAGTTGACATGAAGCAGATTGCACTGTCACTGAAGAGTTTAACAGTACTTGCAAAATGATAGAAGCTGCAAAAGTTGTGGACCACAGTGGGGCTCTTAGATATTTATTTATTTATTTTTTAACTTATAAAGACTCAAATATCCACCACCGACCAAAAGCACCTCCTGATCTAAATTGTTTAACTGTTGATCCACTAATCCTATCAATACATGGAAATATTTCAGATAAAATTTAGTTTATCATGTTTTCATGGTCATCAGATATGACCCATTTGGACTTTCAGAGGCTTTCAGAGGAATATGGAAACACCGTCATCTTTGACTTCTGTAACATTGATTCACTAACAAAACCCATGTAGTCTAATAAATAACAGTGGTTATAGACTTTTCTTTTTATGTTCACTTTTTGCACATTTTTTCTGATTTGATCCAATAATCTTTGAATTGACTCTGAGCTTTTATGAACATCTGCATGATCAGCAAATTAAATATAGGAAAATACCTGATTTTTACTTAAAAATGGAAAGTGCTGAGGATGATTTTATAATAGATGGTGATAAATCACTTGGGAAAGACAAAATAATCATTTGGAAGTTGTGACAAAACTTGTTGTGGGTCTCTAAGGATTAATGACCTAAATCGGAAATGAAAGGTTAAATTTGTAATATTTATTCTGTATTATATATATATATATATATATATATATATATATATATATACATATATATATATATATATATATATATATATATATATATATATATATATATATATATATATATATATATATATATATATATATATAATTATAATATTAATAATAATATAATATTAAGGTCTGGACATGCATTACTATCCCCTTCGGCAAGAAAGCTAAAACTGACAAATCACTGTTTTAACAATGGCCTTTCACTTTTTTTTTTTTTTTTGCAGCGTACTGACTTGGTTGCGCTTAAATGTGCCGTTAGGTGTATTTTATATATATATATATATATATATATATATATATATATATATATATATATATATATATATATATAAAATACACCTAACGGCACATTTAAGCGCAACCAAGTCAACCAAGCTTAAATGTGCCGTTAGGTGTATTTTATATATATATATATATATATATATATATATATATATATATATATATATATATATATATATATATATATATATATATATATATATATATATATAAATACACCTAACGGCACATTTAAGCGCAACCAAGTCAACCAAGCTTAAATGTGCCGTTAGGTGTATTTTATATATATATATATATATATATATATATATATATATATATATATATATATATATAAAATACACCTAACGGCACATTTAAGCGCAACCAAGTCAGTACGCTGCAAAAAAAAAAAAAAGTGAAAGGCCATTGTTAAAACAGTGATTTGTCAGTTTTAGCTTTCTTGCCGAAGGGGATAGTAATGCATGTCCAGACCTTAATACCTTAATACTAGCCACCACTCGCCATGTTCTGGTCGACTGAATTTCATAAAGGCCACTGGTTCTATTTGTAGATATAAACAGCTCCTTCTACAGAAACAAAAACACAGGGATTCTTATTTTCAGGCACATTATATACTAATGTTACAGCGGCACACTGATGAAAACATAATTACTGATATTATACATATTATACTTTTACATCTTACTTGTACATATTACATCTTACACACTGAACCTTTAAATGCAAAAGAATCAAAGCTCCAGGGTTACACTGAAAGACAGAGAAAGTTTTCAAGAAAAACCCTTTTTTTCATATATAGTGCTGGTTGTTTTGATGATCCTAATTTACCTATGATAATTTACCACTACAACTGTGCTATCAAGTGATAACAACAGAGAACAAATAAACAACAGAATAAATAATGAGTAAGCTCTATTTAGAAAACAAACACAGCTCATTTTCCTCAGGGGATGGTGCAGTTTTTATTTGATTATTTGGAGAAATAGCAAACCACAAGCAGCACCATTTTGCAATGCAACAAATAAGAAACCCAGACATGAAAGGGATTATATAGGAACTGAAAACTGAATAAGACAAAGAGCTCATTAAGGTCCTTCCCTTGATAGTTGTTTCTCCAATACACTGTGTCGAAGCTATTGGTAAAAAAAAAAAAAAAAAAAAAAACCTGAGCAAAACACATATCACCATGACAAGAACAGGAACCTATTTATTTAATGTCACAGCACACAGTTTTTTTTATTTATTAATTTATTTATTCCTCTTAGGTGCTTTCCTTTTGTCTTATAACCACAGTGAGACATTGGTGCAGAGTTGGAAGTGGCAGGAGACATTCAGCTCCAATCATAAGCCAATCACTGATGCACGTATACTTTCTGTGAATAGATGTTGCAGTAACTCATCTCGAAGACGATCTTGTGGTTCACACTCCAGTATTATTCACACTGGGCGGCTGTAATTTTCTGCGACATATGCTGGGAAAATGGCTTGAACATTATGCAGGGACTTTAAGTCCGTCCATCACTATGAGAGACACACAGTTTCTCCTCCCTCCCTCACTCTCAAGAGCCTTACGGTGCAGAAAAAGTGTTGGAAAATGACTCCTCAACCAGGCAGGGAGGCGTCTTTTGATGGGAATGGTGATAGAAACCTCGTGGTGGTGTTGGCTGTTACCCTGTTGTGCTCTGCTGGACCGTCATTTTCTAACCAATTTGACATGCGTGGCATTTTGTTATCTAGCAAGGACGCCCTGTTCAGGAGGAGATTATGCACCGAATGTCAAGGAGGGATATTGTCTCCTCTCTTTCCCCAACAGATCGAGAAATCTCTCTGACAATGATTCATTTTCCTTGTCCTGGTTTTAGCAAAATAACACTTGAAGGTAATGACATTACTGTCAGATACAAAAGGCTCCATGCAGCCAAGCCTGGATTAAAAATAAATTAGATAGTAGGTGGCATAAAAGCCTGAAAAGGAATGTTCTCTTTTAAAACAGCAGAAAATATACACGGAACAATATCTGACGGTATGAGGGTATCCAAACAGTGAGAGGGGGCATCTTCCTGGTAGATCAAAGACAAGGAAAACCAAACAAATGGATACAGAAGAGATCATAGCCATGATTAAATGAATCCAACACTGATTTTTGGCAGGAAAACGGATATAAACCATAGTCTCTGAACAACAACAATTCACCCAGACACAGTGCAGTTTATCACAGTAACTCAGCCTCTGATACTGAGACAGTGCAGATACTGTTCAAGGTGATTTATCAAGCTTAAAATGTTCTCATTGTGTGTTTCTGCTAACTCGGATATGTGTAATCTCAAAGTTTCTGAACCAAAAATATGTTTTATATCAGAATTTGTAGATAATGTATGTCATTGCTATAGTGTTTAACTGGTCGTGGTGCTTTTTTTTTTTGCATTTATAGGGAATAGTGTGAGTCTCTCAGAAATGATAGCATTATTAAAGTTTTTCTCTCTCTCTCTCTCTTTTTTTTTTTTTTACAGTTAGATTAAAGCGCTGGTGGTGTTAAGATAAGCAAAAAAATACCAGCACTTGGTTTAGTTCATAAAATATTACATTCCTGTACAACTAAATGGAAGCTGCAAACAATACAGACATGGAAAAAATGATTTCCTGTTCATTTTAATCCCTGGTACAACTAAAGGTACATTTGTTTGGACAAATACAATGATAACAACAAAAATAGCTCATAAGAGTTTAATTTAAAAGCCGATAGCCATTGTTCATGGTTTTCTTGATAATAAAGATTAAAGTTGATGGTTATTATATCAAAAACAGAGAAAACTGAAGAAAAAGTGACTTTTTCAGCAAAATACACCAGTGACTGAACATAAAAACAAGTGTCTCCATCCACTGTCATTGATCCAACTCCATGGGTTTTACTGGTGAATTAATGTTGTAGAAGGTGACGGTGTTTCCACGTTCACTACGAAGCCTCTGAACGTCCAAATGGGTCATATCTGATGAGCATGAAAAGACGACAAACTGTATTTTACACCAATTATTTACATGGATTGATTGGATTACTGATTTAGAATTTATTATATTTTACATCATTTGGTGCTGTTTGGGTTTTTATGGGTTAATTTTTCACTCTAAAACATGGAGAAAAGTTTGGAGTTGACATTATTTACATATTATTATGTTATTATTTTACTGGTCCAACCCACTTCAGATCATATTAAGAGGATATGGAACCTCACTTAAAACAACTTTTACACCATTTATTGTAAATATCTTTAGTGTAATTTTTGCATTTCACAAATTCATCCCACGGGCTGGATTGGACTTTTTGGTGGGGCGGTTTGGCCCACAGGCCATATGTTTGACACCCCTGAGTTAAAACAGTCAATAATAATAATAATAATAATAATAATAATAATAATAATACTAAAGTAATGTGAAGGTTCATTCGTGGTTAATGGTTCATTCTTTATAAAATGAGACAGCAGGATGGAGACAGATTTCTTCTTAAACAGTGCTTTACTTTTTTACACATGACAACTACTGCCACAACACTTCCTAACACCTATTATCACATGACTGAACTAACCAATCAGGAGCTAGCAGTACTTAGATTGGTATTTGTAAGTGATTTAGAAGTGCAGATTCAACAGATTGTCTTAGCTGCTTGTATACAACAAATGAGAATATTTAAATGCGGAAATAATAATTCTGCAAACATAAATGTAAATAGTTAATTGAGTAAAAACTGTCTATATATATATATATATATATATATATATATATATATATTTTTTTTTTTTTTTTTTTTAAATTGGATTTTCACACACACGGCAATATCTAACATGTACAATATTTCCATGTGTTCCAGTTCCAGTTAAAGACAGTAGACAGTTCTCTCCATAAAATGTATTCTGAGCAACAGTTTTAATCTAACCTAAATGGCTGCTATGCATGAACTGTAACAAGCCAACATAGTCAATATATTTTTAACAAATTCGTGAATGAATTTATTCCCTGTAATTTACTTCACTGTTAAACCTTACATTTATTCAACATAAATGACCTTAACTTCTGAGCTTTACAATAATAATAATAATAATAATAATAATAATAATAATAATAATAATAATAATAATAATACCTTTCATTTGTTATGCACTTCACATTTGACACCAAATCTTGAAGTGCACAAGACAAAAACGACAGAAACAGCAACAATATACACAAAAAACAAACAAACAAAGAAAAACAGATTAAATTGCCTTCCTACCAGGTACAGTAGAGCTGTATATAGTACATGCAGAACCCCTTTGGCTTTGCATGTTTGTTGTGAAAGCACTGGAACACATCCAGAACAGCAGAAACCTTTACAAGCACTGAGCTACCGCAGTCTAACAAATAGTCGTCTAATGGCACCAGTCAGAGCTCAGAAAAGCAGTGACATTTCCAAGACCTTCTGGAAAGTGAGACAACAGCTTGTGCCTGAATGTAAAGCAAAATTCATTCTTCAGCCGCAAGACAACTTAATGCCAAAGAGAGTGGGTAGGACAAGTGAGGCAGCATTAGTTTATTCTCATCTGTGTCAAAGTCCTAAAACAAAGGGACGATCCATTTAGTTGTGTGAATAATCATAAAGGACGAACCAGGAACTACTGAGATGTTTTGTTTTTGTTTTTCTAAATTATTGGTGATGTTTAAATAGCGCTGTGCAAGGTTAGTCAAAGGGGCTGTGAGTCAGTACACAACAATAAGAATTCATGTTGAAAAAGGTTTGACATATGGACAAATGCCATAATTTCACTGCATTTGGAGGAAAAAAGAAAGACAGAGGTTTAGGAATGCTGCCAGAAAATTACATGTACAAGCGCTGAGGTGTGTAAAAGGAAGTTGTTTACAAGCTTGGGAGGAAAAGTAAATATGTCAAGTTAATAATTTTTTTTTTTGCTAAAATGAATACGATTTCTACACAGTACAACTGATACAGAACTCTTGATATGACATAAATGGACAACAAAAATGAGAGGAAAAGTGACTCGAATCTGAAACTGAAAATAAGGCTTTTTGGTTTTGGTGCCTGTCTACGAAGATTTATTCTTTAAATTATTATTATCTATAATATCCTTCATTTGTGGTTATGTCTATGCATATTGACTGTGCTTCAAGGAAATTAAACTTTTTTTTTTTTTTTTTTTTTTTTTACAAAGCAGATTTTCTGATATCTTTTAGAAAGAAGGCACAATATTTTAAAACTAAGCTGTAAAATAGGAATATTTTTGTAAAGGAAATGAAAAGTTTGGATGCTCTGATGGTACGTTTGGTGTCTTGTAAAGCCATGGGAGACTTAAAAGAATCTCTCAAATATTTTGACAGGAGTGTTGCGGTAAAATATTTTCATACAGAAATGGGTTAAGCTTCAGAGGAATACATTACACAGATGTTAAGTTAAAGTTACCCTGTTGTTCTTTTTGACTTTTGCAAAACATGACAACCCAGGCAAGGCAACCCAATTTGATTTCAAGCAGGCCAGACCAGTAAAATAATAGTATAATAACTTAGAAATAATGACAGTTCAATTTTTTTTCTTTTTGTTTCAGTATAAGAAAGTATTACATTTACAAACTACAAAATGTGAATAACTTGAACTTCCATGAATAACCTCAAATTTCTTCACAAAAATAATAGCAATTTCGACCATATTATGCCTTAGCTTATTATTTACTTGTTTGCATTACAACTTACAGTTCACAGTGGATCTACAAATACACAAAACATTTAGAAACAGGCCTCTGGAACTGAATAATATAGAATTTAGCTGTGTGATCAAGACAACTTCATTGTCAATGTCTTTTGTGTAGTACAGTTAAACGATTAAAATCTAGAATCAGATTAATCACAGGGTTGCTGTGGATTAATTTCGATCAATCACGATTAAATATCGGTCATTTTTAATCTGTATTAATTGCGCTTCATTTTGCATGCACAAACAGACTCAGGAAAGAAGGGAATATATATGCACTTAATGTGTTTGTTGCAAGCTGGGCAACACGTTAGCTGAAGTGCTAGCAGAATCCCCGACTAACGTATGCTTTACGTTAATGTGGTATTTTAAGCTGGAAGTGCTTCGGTGAAAAGAAAGCTCCTTCCTGCAGAGTGTGTATAATGCTTTATGTCAGTCGACTGTTCTGTGTTGGTTTTTTTGTCCTCATATTTCCATCCAGAGGGCCAATGTGCTGTTTAGCCTCTTCCATCTTTCTGGGTTGGTTCTGCTGCCTGTCACTACTGGATCAACTGCCCATTTGCACAGGCACGACACTAACTCTACATGGACAAACTGCCCAAAGTGTGTTAGCAGAGATGCTCAGAGTCATTCTACACTGCAGATGGATTAATTGGGTTAAATTTTTTAATCAGATTAATCATGATGATGGATTAATCTGTGTTAACGCATTAATTTTGACAGCCCTACTCTTGTGTAACCTTTGCAAATTCATCCTGGGTGACAGATTGTACCTTTGGAGTGCCTGTTTTGGCCTGTGGGCTGTATGTTTGACACCTATGGTCTAAACAGAACCAAAAATAAAAAAATAAAATAAAAATCATATGTCACATTATGTGTGTGCATATTGTTAAAAAGATGCTGCACCAACGTTGAAATGCTGTCACAAACTACTAATATATAAATATTTTTCAAAGACAGAACATCTGTCATTACATCAAAAATGCAGCCGGTTCATTTAGCAGCTAATGAAAGATAAGCGTGCACTGCTATCTTTACTTCTCCGTGTTTTACTTTTGTTCTAAACTGATTAAAGTGTCTAAAACGGTAAGCAGGTTCCTGTCATTTCTGGCAGCAGAGGAGTTCATACACAGGATGGTGCCTTCTTTTTGTTTTGTTTTTTATTTGTGTGTGTATATGTGTGTGTGTGTGTGTGTGTGTGTAATCCTCAAGATTTTAGTCTCCTGGCCAACCACCTAGCCAGCTAACTTTGCAGTCTGCTCACACCCTCACATCCCTCTCCTTTGGACAAACACAGCAGTCTCCTCTGTGATGGATGTGGAGTCTAAGTGCCACCACTGTTTTTAGCCTTCTAAATATTTCTGCACTCACACAAATGCCTCCATGTGCTTGACACTGGCTTCTCTGTTTGGTCTCTTTGTGTGCAATATTTGCACCTGTTCTCTCCGTCTCTCTTCCCAGCATGGTGGTTTTCTTTTGCTGGTGTTTTGTTTCCTCTCTCTGTCACTGCTTGTTTCAAAATCCACTGGAAACATATTGTGGGAACTATGCTAATTTCCCTTACAATATTGCGGGTGCGAAAAAAAACAAAAAAAAAAACATTGCCTGATATAAAGAAAATGCATTTGTGTGTGTGTGTGTGTGTGTGTGTGTGTGTGTACAAAACATCATGCATGAAATTGTGTGCAGATGTATATGTGTGAGTGTTGTTTTCTTTCCATTTTTCCTTGTCTGTATGTAAATGTGCCCTGCGTGTTTCTTCTACAGGAGCTGAATTTGGCTTTATTATGCTTCATATGATGCACTGTTACAGAAAGACCCTATAGCCTGCAGTGCTGTACCGGTTGCTCTCAGCGGCCTTTTTTTCTGAGATTTGTTACAATAAAGACCGGGATCTACTGCTGCTGAGGGCAAGCTGGCTGACTCGCTGGCAGATGGAAAAAGAGGAAGGGGGTGGGGGTGGGGGGGCAGGTTTAAGAAATACACCAAGGTTTTACGAGACTGTAGAAAACGCTTTTATGATACTGACCTGAAGTGTATAAAGTAATAAAATTCATACAAAATACAGCGATGGCATAAAAGGTCTTAAATAAGTGGAATGGTTATTTGGTTGCTTGTGTTAACAAGAGTGAAGAAATACTGACTACAGATGACGGTTGTGTGGTTTTATTCTTGAAACACACTGTCTGGTAAGAAAAAAATATAATAGACATACAATATTTTGTTGGATCACCTTTAACTTTTATTACAGAACACATTTACCGTAGCATCCTTTACGCCACACGATGCTTATGCAGTGTCACAATAAGTAGGACAGCATTACAGGGTGGGGAAGCAAAATTTACAATGAACATTTAGTTGTTTTTTCTCAGCAGGCACTACGTCAATTGTTTTGAAACCAAACATATATTGATGTCATAATCATACCTAACACTATTATCCATACCTTTTCACAAACTTTTGCCCGTATGAGTAACCAGGAAAGCAAACGTCAAAGAGTGTGTGATTTGCTGAATGCACTCGTCACACCAAAGGAGATTTCAAAAATAGTTGGAGTGTCCATAAAGACTGTTTATAATGGAAAGAAGAGAATGACTATGAGCAAAACTATTACGAGAAAGTCTGGAAGATACTATTAAAGAAGAATGGGAGAAGTTGTCACCCGAATATTTGAGGAACACTTGCACAAGTTTCAGGAAGCATGTGAAGGCAGATATTGAGAAAGAAGGAGGACACATAGAATAAAAACATTTTCTATGATGTAAATTTTCTTGTGGCAAATAAATTCTCATGAATTTCAATAACTAATTGGTCATACACTGTCTTTCAGTCCCTGCCTCAAAGTATTGTAAATTTTGCTTCCCCACCCTGTATTTACATTCATAGTTGCATTCATTTCTCACCACAATCTTGTATTAACCCTTTAACTCCTGACGTGTCTGTGGTGAACATTCTGAACGTTTGATCGATTTTACATATTCATAAAAATTCAACCATTTGCTCAAGAACAAAAATATCCAAATGTGCTGATAGAATAGATATTTGGCTTCCCATAGATATGTGAGCATGCTCAGTAGTGCACCCCTTTGCTGCCTGTGTGTATGTGTGTGTGTGTGGGGGTTCAAACACAGAGCAGTGAATGAGACCGACTCACGATAAAAACAGACAATCTTGGCTTTTTTTTTTCCTTTTCTTTTTTCTTTCCTTTTTTTTTTTTTTTTTTTTTTCACTGTTGTTTGCTTTGTTGTTATGTTTTTATGGGCAGCTGTGGCTCAGTTGGTAGAGCGGGTTGTCCAATGACCAAAGGGACGGCGGTTCGAATCCTGACTCTGTCTGTCCACATGTCAAAGTGTCCTTGAGCAAGACACTGAACCCTAAAATTGCTCCCAGTAGGGCCAGGCAGCGCCTTGCATGGCAGCAGTCGCCCGTTGGTGTATGAGTGTGTGTGTGAATGGGTGAATGTGAGGAATTGTAAAGCGCTTTGGGCACCATGAAGGTGTAGAAAATGCGCTATATATGTTCAGCCCATTTACCTTTTTTTTTTTTTTTTTTTTACCATTTTACTTTATTTTTTTTACAGTGTTTTTTACCCCTCGTTTATACATCTGTCCATTCAACAACGTAATTGCATTATTTGAAGCATGCACTGACATATCTGCACCGAATTTATACTGTGCATGCATCTTGTCATGGAGCAGAAGCCTATTGAAAATAGGTGACCTTGACCTACTTTTTCAAGGTCAAATGGCCTTGTGTAGTTATAATATCTGAGTACTTTCACATATAAATATGTATGTATTAAGTTCTACACAAAGACAGTTGAATCAAAATTATAGGGCAGTAACTTTCAACACAATCTGACACAATATTTGACTGAAGGGCATGTTACTGAGGTTTTTTTTTTTTATACTCTTTATTTTAATGTTTTAAATCACTTTTGCAGTGCATTAACAACACTAAATAAAATTTAAAAAAAAGAAAAAGAAAGAAAAAAGAAGGGGAAACACACACAATAAAACAAGGGTGTTGTTGTTCCTTATACATTCGACTGTTTTTCCATACTCAATCTGATATCAAGAATTTCTGTCCTTGAATATGATCCATTTCTCCCATCTCCGCTTAAAAGTTCCCATCTTAATCCTCAGTTGAAATGTTAATTTTTCCATGGAGTATATTTCCTCTATAATGTCCAGCCATTGTTGTAGTTGTAGAGGGTCACTTTTTAACCAGTTCCTTGTGACTACCTTTTTGCAGGCAAAAATTAAAATTTTAAATAAGTAACTGTCTTCTCTTTTAATTATGTCATCAGGTATTAGACCAAGGTAGATAGTCTGGGGGTCCATTGGAATTTTATAATTTAAAATATTCTCCATTGTCTGAAAAACATGGTTCCAAAACATTTGCATTTTTACACATGTCCAAAAGAATGTTACTGAGTTTTGACTGTGTAACTGCTTTTTGGAGTTCAACCAGGTGCTAAAAATCAAATGGACTGAGTTAGAAAAAAACATAAAACCTCACCCAAAACAAAAACTACTGGGTCAAAATTAAAATACTTTTTATTCAGTGTGTTCCAGTTCACAGTTCATGTTCAACATCCTACATCTCTTATTAATGTACATTCTGAGTGCCTTATTTAGTAAAAACCTGTCCAACTACAATTCCTCTCTTTGTCTTTTTCTGTTATTCCACCCTGTTTTGACCCTAAAACACACAGGAAAGCAAAACACAAACACAAGCACATACTCACACAGCTTTTATGACACTTCTACAGACACTAATTCACAGCAGCACGTTTACCTGCAATAATGTCTCAGGGGTTAAAGGGTTAATTATAGGTGAGTCAGACCACTGTGTAAACTCTTGTGTTTCTCATCCCATGGGTTCAGGTCTGGATTCTAGGTGTGAAAATTAGGTCTCTCTCACAAGCCTGACGAGCTCAATAAATCTTGTTGTTGTTCAATTTTTATGCTCTCTAGTAAACAGATGCTCTTCACTGCATGCGAAACCATGCAGATGAAACATATTGATCAATGCAGTAATTATCGAATGGCAGCATCTCACCTATTTATTCTATTAAATCCATTTTCACAATGTTTAGAAAGACTGACAGTATTGGTATTGATTCTAAGTGTTTGCAATTATGCATTTTACCCCCAGATTTTAAGGGTCTATAACAGGCTTTTTTTTTTTTTTTTTTGATCATATGACTCAGGGAAATGCACAAGAATTCCAATGTACCTATACTGCGATGTATCTGTGCAAATGTCAAATAAAGTCTATTCTATTCTATTCTATTCTATTCTATTCTATTCTATTCTAGTCTAGTCTAGTCTAGTCTAGTCTAGTATTTCTAGTTTCAAATATTGAAAAAAAAACAAAGACCAAAAAGTATTATTAACAGCTTTTGAGGTATGATAAAGATGTGTTAGATTGTAGAGGTATGTTGAGCAGCATTATGTAATAAATTACCATTATGTAATAAAAGTTCAAAATGTAATAAGAATGCCACGTCATCTTGTAATAAAGCCGCATTATGTAATAAACTGACGCATTTTGTAATAAACTACGTCAACGCACTGTATAGTAAATTTTTTCACATTATGTAGTAAGTTATTACAATTTGAGAAATTTATTACAAAATGCACTTGACACATTTTTATTAAAAAAAAAAAAAAAATGTAATGACATGGTTCATTATGTAATAACAATCCAAACTAATAAAATCTCAGAGCAGTTTAGAAGAAATTAGTCACAGGAGCTACAGGTAATGTAATCGGAACTTTAACCACACAGTTTAAAGATTAATTTAGCACATTTTTTTTATATTGCCGTGTCAGTTGTGTCTGATACAGTATCTTATGATCTTGGAAAAATGTTCCTTAACAACCTAACCCTAACCCTCAGATTGAACAGCAAACATTTATTGTGTGTTTTATCGATTTATGTCACAGAGAAAAGCTCCAGTCCATTTTCCTGAAAATAAAAATGTGTCAAGTGCATTTTGTAATAAATTTCTCAAACTGTAATAACTTACTTCGTAATGTGAAAAAATTTACTATATAATGCGTTGACGTAGTTTATTACAAAATGCGCCAGTTTATTACATAATGCGGCTTTATTACAAGCTGATGTGATATTCTTATTACATTTCGAACTTTTATCACATAATGGGAATTTATTGCATAATGCGGCTCAACAAGGTATGACCTGAATCAATCCATACTGACAGTTTGGGGAAATTATGTAACCACTAGAGGGAGTAGTGAGTCACTGTGTTGGTCTTATCATGGTGAAGAAAACTAACGCCACAGGGCTATAGACAGACAGACAGACAGACAGACAGACACACAGACAGACAGACAGACTTTATTGATCTCAAACTGGGAAATTGTAGTGCATCAACAACATGACAAACAGTTAAAATAGAATATAAGAATAAAAACAAAATACAAGCGCAAACACACTATTCATAATAAATAAATAAAAAGAATGAACAAATGGTGCCAGGCACAACAAACCCCACCCCTTACACATATTGTAGCTTATTTTGGCATTGATCCAGCTGATGTCATCATGTCTATGCATGTGCGGAATATCAGCATATAAATTGCCTCCATATATGTGTCAAGTCTGAAGTAAATTGAAACGAAATTGGTGTTTTTATAGATATGTTGTTGTAATTATCCAAATTACATCCAAAATTAACGAAGCGAGTCTCTCGGTTTAAAAATACGCATTCATTTTACTGCGTGCAGCAACTTGAAAACACATACAACTTTTCACATACATCTACTTCTGTGACAATTTTCCTATACCTCTTGGGTAATGCTAAGCCTCATGGGAAACGTAGTTATCTTAATCTTAGCATTCACTATGGCTTATTTTAGCTCAAATTTAAAAAAAAATCACTAATGAAATATACTGTATATTTTTACTCTGAAATAAATCAACATGAAATTGCATATGTATCATGAAATTATAATAAATCCAAACAAATTAATTGTACTTTATCTTTCCCTAAATAAAGTCACAACATATGTATTATTAGTAGTAAATGGGAGGAAAAAAAATATTTTAAAAAATTAATAAAAATTTGAACTTTGACCGATTTTTCCCAAAATGTAATCACATCTGTTCTGGGTCACTGGCGATCTATAAACCCAATTTGGTTTTAATTCAACCAGTAATTTTGCTGCTACAGTGTGTACAAACAAACAAACAAACAAACAAACAAACTGAACCAAAAACAACACCCCTTGCCTCCCCTTATGGGGGCGGGGTAATAAAAAGAACTGTAGAAAATCTGGACAAACAGCAACAAACAGTAAGAAGCAAAAAAAAAAACCTGTAATGTGCAAAAGTAACATGTCATTTTTCAGTAAGACGGAGGTGACAAGAAGGTGACAAGATGGGATGAGAACCGCTAAGAAACAACTTTTAGAGTCAAAGAAAGTGATAAAAGCTAGAAGCACTGCTATTGTTTTTACTACTGGACATAGGCCTAAATATCGAGA
Organism: Sphaeramia orbicularis; assembly: GCF_902148855.1. Lineage (NCBI taxonomy): Eukaryota > Metazoa > Chordata > Actinopteri > Kurtiformes > Apogonidae > Sphaeramia > Sphaeramia orbicularis. Next base: position 17,045,509 of record NC_043960.1, read on the forward strand.
TAAATAAAAAAAGGATAAAACAATCTTTTTTTGATCAAGAGTCAAAATAATCGGCTACGAGTTTGTTGTTTGAAGACAAAAACTTGATGATCCCATAATACAGATGTGTGTAAACAATGAGCTTTGTACTTTATTCAGTGATACAGTCTGTGGGTATATAAGCATTTATTTGTTAGTAGGTTTGGGTAGTTTTAAGTGTGTTCTGGTATGTGACTTCCTCCTGCTGTAGAGAGTTTGGCATATCAATAATCGATCTAGTTGACCCCCTTTAACTTTTTTGACGTCTACATCCACACAGTGTGAAAACATTTTCTGCAATTCTGTGATCCGTCAACTCATTCACTAATGGAGCCATCGCCTTGTTTATTTACACCAAATGAATGTATTATATAAAACATTCTGAACCAAAAATGCATTCTGAACTGTGGTGACATCAAAATAATAGTGTTTTAATTGATTGTGGTGTTTTTAATGTTGAGGGAATAGAATGAGACAATAATAATAACCGTGTCTCTTAGAAATTACATTCATATGTAACTTAATTGCGACTGAAAATGGATTTTATTATGAATGTTATTCACTTTTATGGATTTTATTTCATCACAATAATTAAATGTTGGAAATTAACAAATGGCAAAAATGCTAATTATAGATAAAAATGTAATTTGTTTTTATTTATTTTTGTTTTGGTTTTTTTCACTAAAATAACTGCCCACTCAATTTGCAATATCTGCTGCTGGTGGTGACAGCATTAATACCATTCTTATGGTTAGGACGCACTGCCAGCACTTGTTTAGGATTTAATAAAGATACAACGGGGTGAGGTCAAGGGCATCATGGATGGACAGCCCACTACTTTTGATTCATAACTTTTGAACCAGACAAGTTTAAGACAAATATTTCACATAATTGGAAAGGACTAAATGCCATCTTAAACATACTCAAAGGGCAAAATTTAGTTTCAAATATTTTTAAATGAAAAATATCAAAAACTACTACGTCACAGATGGACAAAAAATGAACATCTATTTTTTGCAAGAATTACAAAGCTCTCATAAGTGAAGCTCCTATGACGTTTTCATCTTTAAATGTATTCAGTGTATTCCTTAAACCCTCTATTTTACAACCTAATAACTGGTAAGAGGAAAAAAATATTTTATCATACCTAAATAGCGAGAGTTTTGACAAATGGCAGTGTCATGGATGGACAACAAAAGTAAATATCAAATTAAACATTTTTTATTTCAATTATCTTTTTTTTTTTTTAAACAATATTTACAAATTATACAAATACAAATAATATTAACTTTATATTCAAATGTATTTTACATAGATATAAAGTTTAGAATATGATATAAATACTATAATAGTCAAATATCAATGTATTTGGAATAAATTTTGTTTATTTATGAGAGTTTATAAAATGAACCCAGAATGACGACAGAAAACTTTACTTTCCAAACATTCACACTCATAAAACTCCTCACATTTGTTTTTCACAAATATTTTCTCATTTCAAAACACATTTTCCTGAAAATATAAGTAATTACCTACCGAAAAATAAAAGTTCGGTGTAGATTATTGTAATTAAATTTTTTTTGACCAGATGTTAGCTTTCCCTTGACTTCAACCCAAGGGCTTTTGCAAAACTTTTAATGCATGACTCAGTGTATTTGTTGATATTTATTCATTTGTTTTCTGTAACTGCTCAGTTCGTTGTAGGGTCACGGGGGTCCGGAGCCTGTCCCAGCTGACACTGGGCGAAGGCGTGGTACACACTGGACAGGTCACCAGTTCATCACAAAGCAGTTACAAATATTTAAAACCAAAATTTGATCTTTCATAACCCTATCCAAAATACAATTCTAAAAACTTGAGAAAAACAAAAAACCTGCAGGAGTTGGGATGCAAACTTTATTCTCTGTTAGTGAGTTTGGAAATGTGCAACATTTTATTCTGGTGCCTGGGTTGGTGATTTACCTACACTCACAGCTGCATTTTCCCTAATACTGAATAGGCCTCATTTTTCTTTGCACAATGTAGATTGAAAGACTTGGGTCGGGTTAAGTAAAGGGTCAGAGCCAAGAGAAAAGAGTTAAGAGAAGGGCATTGGCCATGGCCGTGGTGGGTTTTTGGAGTCATATTTGGTAAAGAGGGGTCAGAGGTGAGCTAATGTAAGGCAATATCTCACTTAGTAAAACAGACCATTTCATCAAGCGCTGTGTTTCAGTAGCCTCTTACACCAGACTGCCCCTGGTTCCATCTGGTTGCCATGGCTACACAGTGCTTGGAGCAATTGACACATTCCATATATCCACATAACCAAAAGAATGTCAGCTAAAAACTCAATTAAACTATTTTTCGGACAAATATATAAAATAAAATAAGCAAACGGTCTGAGATCAGCGTATGTCATGAATAATTTAACCCTTTCATGCACAGTGGTCACTCCAGTGGACAGTTATTCTACAGCTGTTCTCTTGTATATTCATGGATTTTGTTGTTTTACTTGCATATCAACCAACACAGTGGATACTTATGCACCATCCCATAATACACTGCAATTCATACCGTTACTGTAACATTCCTGTTCTTTTTTTTTTTTTTTTATGGGCTTAGCTGGCTGACAGGCAGCTGTCTGTACCGATAAGGGAGCAGCCGACACCAACTGTACTCCCAGTCATCATTGCCCATTTTTCTAACGCCTTTGCTTGTGTATCCTCTTTTATTTGGACATTTTACCAGGGAGTATCTCACACTACTTTTTTTTTTTCCCCTACTTGTCTTGTCCAGCGTTCTAACAGCAGAATGGTAGTCTGGTTCCTTTTGGTGCTGAACAAATTTGCTTTGCCAAGGGTAACTTCATAAAGTATATGAAGCGCCCTTTGATATTCTACTGTGTTTATTATGAGTTTTGTTGAACCACATTTCGATGCCGGACCTGACATGGGGGGTGGGGGTGGGGGGGGTAGAAGAAGGGGAGAAAACAAGAGAGAAGAAGGTGGCGAAGACCCTCACAAGAAAGTATCAACAATACAAACAGCAACAACCATGGAGACAATTATAACGATGACAATAACTACAACCAGAACTGAGTAAACTGGGCAGAAGAGAGAGAAGAAAACAAAACAAAACTACAAAAAAAACAAAAAAAACCCATGACAGTGAGATACATAAGACCTATGAAATGAAGAATATAAGAAAGCATTCCTGTTCTTGATAAACCTGAAACCTGAAACATATGTGAGTGTAAATCAATTGTTAGTTGTTATTAGACTGTAATTAACAGTTTGGGTTTTTTTTTTTAAGTTGTTGTGTTTTGTTGTTTTTTGCATATTATTTGAGTGAGTAAGAACTACTATTATAGTGTGTTAAAATGTGAGAAAACATCACATTAGCAACATTAAAAAAAAACATTTATTTCATAGTTTTCACACAGTCTGACAGTAAATGCATGTTTCTTTGCTTCAAAAATTAAACGCATGGTGTCCAGCTGAGTGGACATTTTTGTAACTCCATGAAAAATAGGTTCATAAAAAAAAAAAAATTAAATCACATTGTTTTTTTTCATGCCTAAAGAGGAATAAAAACACCCAGGAAAAAAAATCTTGATGAAGGTTCTCATAATTAGTGCATGAAAGGGTTAATAAAACAGACTAATGTGACAAACTTTGCACTGCTAAGCTAACACTAAGCAGATCCAACAGTACAAGTGTTATTTCTCTACTGCTAAAACTCACTGTACAAGCCAAAGAAGTGCAAAAAGGCTGCATTATGATGCAATGAATGCAAATTTTGTCTTCCCTTTGCTGTTTTCTGATCCTAACTTGGTTGAAACTTCTGCTATCTACTAACCCAGTGTTTTGAATTACATTGAAATGATTCCGACTAGAAAGAAATAGACCATGGTTTAACAGGTTAAATGTCGAATAAACCAAATTTCTGAAGGTTCGGCTTCGTAGATGAGTGAGCTCACATACAGACCTGTCAATCAAAACACAGTACGGCAAATTTTTTGCCCGGAAACTCTTATCGACTGAAAATTTTAAAGCCGGACCATTTTATGACCTATTAGTGGCTTGAAATAAAATAGATAAGACCTGAAAAAAGATGATTTTAGAAAGAAATTCAGTGTATGTCTATCAGAGCCAGGGGCTTGTTGGAACCCTGGTGGCCATCAGTGGTATTACAACTCTAAGATACTTTTGCATCAACTTCATTCATGGTTTTTACTCAATTAACCCTTTCATGCACGAATTATGAGAACCTTAATCAAAATTTTTTCCTGAGTGTTTTTATTCCTCTTTAGGCATGAAAAAACAATGTGATTGAAAAATTTCTTCTGAAAAAAAAAAAAAAAAAAAAAAAAATACAGCGTGGGGAAGCAAAATTTACAATGAACATTTAGTTGTTTTTTCTCAGCAGGCACTACGTCAATTGTTTTGAAACCAAACATATATTGATGTCATAATCATACCTAACACTATTATCCATACCTTTTCAGAAACTTTTGCCCATATGAGTAATCAGGAAAGCAAACATCAAAGAGTGTGATTTGCTGAATGCACTCGTCACACCAAAGGAGATTTCAAAAATAGTTGGAGTGTCCATAAAGACTGTTTATAATGGAAAGAAGAGAATGACTATGAGCAAAACTATTACGAGAAAGTCGGGAAGTGGAGGAAGCAACAAAAAACGTACCAAAGCTTTTATTAAAGCTCTCCAATCCAAAATCCTAAAGGATCCAAGCAAATCCATGAGAAAAATGGCAATTGAACTTGAGGTAGACAACAAGACCGTTAGAAATGCAGTAAAATATGATTTGAAGATTTAAATTCTCATGACTTTCAATAAACTAATTGGTCATACACTGTCTTTCAATCCCTGCCTCAAAATATTGTAAATTTTGCTTCCCCACCCTGTACATAAAAAAAAAAAAAATGATAATAATGAAAAAAAAAAAAAAAAAAAATTCTTATGAACCTATTTTTCATTAAGTTGCAAAAATGTCCACTCAGCTGGACACCACATGTTTAATTTTTGATACACAGAAACATGAATTTAGTGATAAATTGTATGAAAACTATGGGGAGGGCTTGTGATTCTGGGGGTTTATGCTCAGGAGCAATCTACATAATGTTACCAATTCATGTCAGAAAATATATGTAATGTCTTAAAACTTTAATAAAGATATGTGTAAAAAAAAACAAAAAAACACCACCAACAACAACATCAACAAAAGAACAATTAAATCCATGAATATACAAGAGAACAACTACAGAATAGCTGTCCACTGTAGTGACCAGTGTGCATGAAAGGGTTAACATCACATAGCCTTTGTAATGAATTATCAATATCTAATGAGTTGAACCGACTTCTTTTGGACTATCCTGCATATAGAAACATGACTATTTATATGACGTGACCATGATGACACATTATGTATTGTTGAAAAAGAGATAATTTTGTCAGAATTTATAAACAGCATGACATGGTAGGACTAACACCAGACGCATAACAGCAAAAAAAATAACTTTATTTCAGCAGTACATTGGTGGATATCAACACTTAACTCCTATGCACTCTGTCTGTACTTAAAAAATCTACAGACTCTCGGAATACCCTTTACTTCTGGGTGCAACAAACTATTTGTACATTCAGAGAACATCCACTCCAGCCGAAATAAATAAAATATCATCCTGTGAGTGGGCATCAAACTTTATGATCGCAACTGTGGATGGTTTCATTACATCATTTTATCAACACTACAGCACAAGAAAAGTCTCGGCACATATAGATGAGTACATGTATAAATATAGAATACAGAATTTTTGTTTTGTTTTGTTTTTTTATGTCGACAGATTAATATTATAGTTGTTCATTTCATACAAATCAACACATGCACATGTTTTTCTTAATCTTACCTTGTATAGATCCTATTAGTGGTTCTCAGCCTTTTTTGAAAAACACTGTTGACACTGTCAGGGGGGCGTTTGTAGCGAGAAAACTGACAAGGGGGCGCTGAGACCACAATGAGGGTGTTAGTCTGTATAAGTATCAATGTCAAGCTGTATGTTATGTCAATGGCAAATTGCTACCTATGCAACGTATATAACTTCAATCAGACCCACTTCCCTGGATTAGGGTTAGGGTTAGGGTTACGGAGTGCTAAATCTAACACCTGGTACAAAATATTTGGGAAATGGGGGTGGGGGGGTGGGCAGGAGGGTCATGATAACGTAAAGGGGTGTTTGCTAAAAGAAGTTGAGAAACACTGCTTTATGTCATCATGAGCCTCCGTATAGTACAGTATAAGCCCCACCCACCCACCCACCATACCTCACTATTATCATCCTTGTCACATCCCTCCCCCCTCTGAAAAACATTTGGTGATCTGGGGGAAGGTGTTATACTGTTCCGTAGGTAACACCCCCTTACCTCTTACCTCATTATTATCATCCTTGTCGCATCCCTCCCCCCTCTGAAACAAGTTGTTGAGCAGGGGGTGGGGACAATGTGACCACCAAAGATTGGGGGGGGGGTTAGCTCAGTAAGTGCTGCAACATACCTTGTTGCAGCGTGGGGTCTCAGCGCCCCCCTCTCGGCTAACTTGTTCCAAACACCCCCCTGATGGTGTCCCAATGCCCCCGTTCAGAAACACTGCTATAATGGCTGTATATACCCTTATTTGTTGTACAAATCTGTCATCATAGAGTTAGCTTTTGTATGTTTCAGTAGTTGGAGTAGTACTTTAGTGTATCTATTCCAGAGCTTTTTGCACATGCCGACATTTTTTGTCTGTTTTGTGTGATATTTTCATACAGTTCTTTTTTGGACTAGGTGTTTTTTTTTTTTTTTTTGCTGCTAAATAGAATAGAGCTGCTAAACTGATTTTTAATGTTTCTGTGACAGTGACAATAAAGATCTATTCTATTCTATTCTATTCTATTCTATTCTATTCTATTCTATTCTATTCTATTCTATTCTATTCTTTTTTAAATGCAATAAAAATGGAACCCACAGTGGCAAAGAGGCTGAATTTGATGCCAGCGCTCCACATTTTCATAGTCCTTTTTTGCACTGAGCGTTTTTTTTTTTCCTGCTAAATAGAATAGAGCTGCTAAACTGATTTTTATTGTTTCTGTGACAGTGCCAGTAAAGATCTATTCTATTCTATTCTATTCTATTCTATTCTATTCTATTCTATTCTATTCTATTCTATTCTAAATGCCGTAAAAATGGAACCCCCAGTGTCTAAGAGGTTGATTTCGATGCCAGCGCTCCACATTTTCATATAGCCCTTTTCTATTCTATTCTATTCTATTCTATTCTATTCTATTCTATTCTATTCTAATAATAATAATAATAATAATACATCGGTTTTATATAGCGCTTTTCTAAGTACTCAAAGATGCTTTTCTACTATTCTATTCTATTCTATTCTATTCTATTCTATTCTATTCTATTCTATTCTATTCTAAATGCAATAAAAATGGAACCCACAGTAGCAAAGAGGCTGATTTTGATGCCAGCGCTCCACATTTTCATACAGTCCTTTTCTATTCTATTCAGTTCTATTCAATTCTATTCTATTCTATTCTAAAAAAAAAATAATAATAATAATACATCGGTTTTATATAGCGCTTTTCTAAGTACTCAAAGATGCTTTTCTTCTATTCTATTCTATTCTATTCTATTCTATTCTATTCTATTCTATTCTAAATGCGGTAAAAAATGGAACCCACGGTGTCTAAGAGGCTGATTTCGATGCCAGCGCTCCACATGTTTATAAATGACGACTTGGTGTATTTCTTTGAGAGAGACCTGAGTGAAAACAGAAACTGTGGAGTTCAGCTTCAGACTGCCGCAGCCACAAACCGACCATGAAGGGAAGACATCAGTGCTGAGCTGTTTCCTGCCTCTTTAGGGAGGAGAGAGTAATGCCGGGAGACAAGCCGAGAGGCAGAGATGCACTGAAGGGTGTCAATATAGTACAAAATTGAATTAAAGTGTAATTAGGGAAATCATTACCTGACACTTCTGCAGTGGGGGATTCAGTTAATTTACTGAACAATCCTTCAGTGAATGGACTGTGTCTTAGAAGATTTTTATGTCAAGGGTGACTGAGTGCCTGTGAGTGGTAGAGGATGAATTCATAACGCACTCCTTAATAATAGAACACAGATTCAATCAAATCTGCTTTAAAAGTGTTTATGCAGTGTAAAAGATGGCAACGCCGGTGCTGACGGAGGCGTATCTTACCCTGACGAGCATAAGCAATAAGTGTATGCCTTACTCTCGATGTTTTAAAAAACTACTCTGAGACATCCAGTTCAGACTTAATCATGTTCAAACTTTCTGAAATTTTCCGATACAATGGTTGCGAATGACACAATATAGAGCATAATGTAGCGGCTTCTACTTTTTTCTTTCTTTTTTTTTTTTTTTTTTTTAAAGTAGTTCATGTTATTGGATATAAATCTGGTGATGTTGGTGACATTGTTGCACACTGCATACTGATCATTTTCAAGCTAAACAACTCAGCTACACACAAGTTACATGACCGCAATTAACTACAGTAGGTCCCACTGGGAGAGAGATTTATGAGCAGGTGCAGATTTGGTGTGTATTTTTCTATGCGTGTGTGTTTGTGTGCGCATGTGATCTTGCAAGTGCTGCACTGGGGCAAAGCAGTATGATGTGCGATGCTATTATTTTCACAGAGGAGCTCCATTTGTTGCTCCTTCTCAAGTAATTAATTTATTCATACCAGTTAAAAATAAAACCAGGAGAGGACTCTTGTGAGAATATTAAGGCAGGAGAAGGAGCTGGAAGGGTGTCAAAACATCTGCTGTTCACGCCGTAGAGCTTCATGCACAGACAATTGAAAATACAGAAAATGTCAGTGTACGGATTTTTACTGGTTGTGTTGCCGTTTTGTTCTTCTTGCCTCCGTTCTGAATTTATTTGGCAGTGTTTCGACCGAAAAATGAGTCCCACTTGGAGTAAATAAAGGAGTGTCTGCATCTTGACGCTAGCCTGAATTGCTCTCTTGGATTAGTATTCATGCGGAAAAAAACTCAGGACTTTTAAGTTTACCTCCACGTGAACGCAAAGGGAAAAAAACAATAGAAAAAAAAGAGTGATAAAAGTATACAGGGGGCATTTCTCAGAAATAGCGCTTTGTCTCTCCCTCCCTTCATCAGGCCCCACAGGATCTTATTAAATTAGGCTAAAACACACATGACCAAATCCACAAAGAATGGACTACGTCTGCTAATAGCACTATGAATTGCATCGCATCTGCTTCTGTTCACAACATATTTTATGCATCTGTTTAACTAAGTGGAGGTCTTTCTAGTCTTTCAGGGTTTTCTCCACATTTTTGCAAACAGACTGAGCCATAATGAAAACTCTGCACCAAACACAAACCACTTTTCTTATTTTTATCTTCTTTTGTTTTATGTCTCTAACACAGGGGTGTCAAACATGTGGCCCGTGGACCAAAACCGGCCCACCAAAGGTTCCAGTCCAGCTTGAGGGATGAATTAGTGTAAAAAAAAAAGTGTAAAAATGACACTGAAGGGTGTTGAACTCATTTTAGTTCAGGGTCCACATATAATCCAATTGTGATCTCAAGTAAAATAAAAGAATAATATCCTATAAATAATGACTCCAGATATTTTTCTTGGTCTATTGTGAAAAAAAAAAAAAAAAAAAAATTCATTATACTGAAATTTTTTAAATCAGTTTTAGTACAAAAAAAAATTTTTTTGCAAACAGACTGAGCCATAATGAAAACTCTGCACCAAACACAAACCACCTGTCTTATTTTTATCTTCTTTTGTTTTATGTCTCTAACACAGGGGTGTCAAACATGTGGCCCGTGGACCAAAACCGGCCCACCAAAGGTTCCAGTCCAGCTTGAGGGATGAATTAGTGTAAAAAAAAAGTGTAAAAATGACACTGAAGGGTGTTGAACTCATTTTAGTTCAGGGTCCACATATAATCCAATTGTGATCTCAAGTAAAATAAAAGAATAATATCCTATAAATAGTGACTCCAGATATTTTTCTTGGTCTATTGTGAAAAAAAAAAAAAAAAAAAAATTCATTATACTGAAATTTTTTAAATCAGTTTTAGTACAAAAAAAAATTTTTTTTGCAAACAGACTGAGCCATAATGAAAACTCTGCACCAAACACAAACCACCTGTCTTATTTTTATCTTCTTTTGTTTTATGTCTCTAACACAGGGGTGTCAAACATGTGGCCCGTGGACCAAAACCGGCCCACCAAAGGGTCCAGTCCAGTTTGAGGGATGAATTAGTGTAAAAAAAAGTGTAAAAATGACACTGAAGGGTGTTGAACTCATTTTAGTTCAGGGTCCACATATCATCCAATTGTGATCTCAAGTAAAATAAAAGAATAATATCCTATAAATAATGACTCCAGATATTTTTCTTGGTCTATTGTGAAAAAAAAAAAAAAAAAAATTCATTATACTGAAATTTTTTAAATCAGTTTTAGTACAAAAAAAAATTTTTTGCAAACAGACTGAGCCATAATGAAACTCTGCACCAAACACAAACCACCTGTCTTATTTTATCTTCTTTTGTTTTATGTCTCTAACACAGGGGTGTCAAACATGTGGCCCGTGGACCAAAACCGGCCCACCAAAGGGTCCAGTCCAGTTTGAGGGATGAATTAGTGTAAAAAAAAAAAGTGTAAAAATGACACTGAAGGGTGTTGAATTCATTTTAGTTCAGGGTCCACATATAATCCAATTGTGATCTCAAGTAAAATAAAAGAATAATATCCTATAAATAATGACTCCAGATATTTTTCTTGGTCTATTGTGAAAAAAAAAAAAAAAAAAAAAAAAATCATTATACTGAAATTTTTTAAATCAGTTTTAGTACAAAAAAAAATTTTTTTGCAAACAGACTGAGCCATAATGAAAACTCTGCACCAAACACAAACCACCTGTCTTATTTTTATCTTCTTTTGTTTTATGTCTCTAACACAGGGGTGTCAAACATGTGGCCCGTGGACCAAAACCGGCCCACCAAAGGGTCCAGTCCAGTTTGAGGGATGAATTAGTGTAAAAAAAAAAAAGTGTAAAAATGACACTGAAGGGTGTTGAACTCATTTTAGTTCAGGGTCCACATATAATCCAATTGTGATCTCAAGTAAAATAAAAGTATAATATCCTATAAATAATGACTCCAAATATTTTTCTTGGCTTATTGTGAAAAAAAAAAAAAAAAAAAAAAAAAAATCATTATACTGAATTTTTTTAAACCAGTTTTAGTGAAAAAAACCCCCAAAAAAACATTTACCCATAAAGACAGTTCCCAAATGATATTTTCTCTGTATTTAACCTGTCTTAAATAATTTATCACCATTTATTATAATATTATCCTCTTTATTTAAATGTCTTTCAGTGTAAATTATGTATTTTCCTATATTTAATTCACTGATCAAGGTGATGTTCATTAAAGGTCAGAGTTAATTCAAAGGTCATTATATCAAATCATAAAAAAAAAAGAGAAAAAAGTGACTTTTTGTAGCAAATCTCTCATTAACTGAATATAAACCCAGTGTTTCCATCCACTGTCATTGATCCAACTCCATTGGTTTTACTGGTGAATCAATGTTGTCGACGATGACGATGTTTCCACGGTAACTACGGAGCCTCTGAACGTCCAAATGGGTCATATTTGATGACCATGAAAAGATGATAAACTGTATTTTACATCAATTATTTACATGCATTGATTGGATTACTGGTTCAACAGGTATTAAAGAGTTTATACAGATGGTTTAGGTCAATGGTGTGTATTTGGGTCTTTACGGGTTAATTATGAAAATATTTACATAAACAAACTATCCTTTAACAATAAAATGTGAATAACCTGAACAAATATGAACAACCTGTTTAAAGAAAATGAAGTGCATTTTTAACAATAGTCTGCCTGTTACTAACTGTTTTGTGCCTTTGTAGATCCGATCCAAAATGCACATGTATAAATGATAAGTTGAGGCACAATATTGATCAAATTGCACTTATTTTTCTTAAGAAATTTCAGTTTTTTCAGGATATTGACATCTTTTTTGTTTGGATAGTTTGTAAATGTAAATATTTTCAGAATTTAATGTTATTTTTTGCTCTAAAACAAAGAGAAAAATTTGGACTTGTTATTATTTATACGTTATTATGTTATTATTTTACTGGTCCGGCCCGCTGGAGATCAAATTGGGCTGAAAATGAGTTTGACATCCCTGCTCTGACACAATATATGCAAAGTACGAGGGATTTGTAATTTTTAAAATTAATTAATTAATTAATTTATTTATTTTAAGAGCACACAGCAGTGGTCAAGAAAGCAAGAGGTTTAATGGGAGAACAAGTGGCAATGACAAGAAAAGAGCTGTGAAATAGGGAATTAAAATGTTATTTTAGGATTTTTTTTTCCCAAAGCAGTTATGCTCTAAATCACACATACACCTGCCCACACCAGTGCATTACTCTTTATTTATCCTTCATTTATCCAGGAAGATCCCATCGAGATATGAAGTCTCCTCTTTCAGTGAGTCCTGGTCAAAGTGGCAGTACATTTCATATAGATAAAACCCACATATAACCTACTATGAGCATTAAAGCAATAAAAAAAGATACTAAAAAACGAATAAAAAGAGAAGTAAAGACATATAGATCGTGCAAATAATCATGCCATAACACACACCCCTATTTAAAGCAGCAACTTGTTTTTTTTCTTTTCTTTTTTTCATAACAAGGAAAAAAAACACTTTTCAGTTGAGCTTTACTGAGCTGAAAATGTGATCAGATGATCTAGTGCTGTAGATACTGGTGTGATGGGATTAGAAGCTAAGAATGAAAGAAGGGAGTTTACCTAACGGTATATTCACAGTAAAAAGCAACATATCATTTTTTTTCTCCTGGAAGTTAGAAACAGAAATGCAGTTTTAATGACCCAGTATTTGCTACAAAGTTAAGTGCAGTATGACATGAAGAGTCCAGTTTCTTAAATGAGGATAAAGCATCACTATAATGTACAACAGATACAAAGAAGCACTGAACTTTAGCCAGTTTTTGTTTATTTTGTTTTTTTCCTGAGTCTTAATGACCACATGTCTACACCTTAAAATTTTCTGTGTGGAGAAAGACAGCAGTGGAAAAAGTACATATATTATATCTACGTATATATTGTTTCATTCTAGCAAAGTGAACTTTGCCTTTAAATGTTCATCAGTATAGGTTACAGCTATCAGTGTAACTGTTAGGTTGATGTTCTTTTTTTCCCCATAAAGTCTCAGTGCTGATGGTCTGTTTTGTAATCACAACTGGCTGCAGCGTTACACAACAGCCCAAACAACAACCATGCATGTCAAAGCTGAGACAGACACTGTACACAGTTATGGACAGTACAACAGTAACTTCATTAACACTGATAAAACAGGATCTAATGTTAATTAATGTTGTGAATTCTACAGCTGTTACCCCCAGAGTAAAGGTTCACAGGGTGAAGTGTAATAAAGCAGCCTGATCAGAACTATTTTGAGTAGCTGAAACTCTGAGATAAACCATAACCCTGTAAAGCCTGGACCAGTAAATCACTGACAGAAAATTCCAGTTCTTTGAAACTGGAGCCTTTATTGGTCTTTCTGAACAACCACAAAATGTTTGTTTTTTTCAAATGTCAGCTTCCATGTATGAGTTTCAATTTTGTATCATATTTGATACATTGGGTTTCAATGTTCAAATATTATTACTTTTGAACAAACAAAAAACATAATATAACACAATTCTGTTGGGTTTCTGTAAATTGGCTTAGAGTCTGGTTTTGACCAACTCATTATATAAAGTGTCATAAGATAATTTTTTTGTTGTGATCTGGTGCTATAATAATAAAATTTGATTGATTGAGTGATTTGATTGGTTTTCCCCTGTAAGTCGCTTTGGAAAAAAGCATCTGCCAAATGCATAAACATAAACATAAACAAACATGTCTAGAAAATTGGTAATTCCTTTTCAAAATAGTCAAAGTTCTGTCTCCTTCCTCATTAATGACAGTCTTGTAGTGTCACTGGAAAGGCCTCTGGTGAATGAATTCCTCCCCCCTGGTGGATTTTCTGTGTATTGCATGTATCTAATTGTATACATCAGGTTTTTCAAGAAAACAAATATCACACTGATCATGTAGAGGGCTTCAAAACTCATATATCAAATATGACACGATTGGCATCACAGGGTTAAAGACACATAAATTCCATATCGATCTTGAGATTTGAAGAAAGACAGAGAGAGAGGGAGTATCTATAACACCATGTGGAGATGTTAAATAGCACCACATTAAGTGTGTTTGGCAATTTGTGCCGATCTTTATGGCTAAATTGGTTTTTGAAAAAAGGATGATCTGCATAAAAAGGGCCAATTTTCAGCCAAAAGTATTTACATTTATGCAAATCACACAGAGTAGGTGCACCATAAGGACATTTGCATGGCAACACAGTTTATGGTGACTTCCATCCTTTGTGGATATGTTGGTGAATTACATGCTTTTTTTTTTTTTTTTTTCTATTTTGCAATGGTTTAGCAGCTGCAAATACCATGCAATTTTGTTACGGATCCAACCTAAGGTAATGTTGTTAATAGGGCTCTCTCAATCAAAACACTCATCACTATCTCTTCCTAACCCTAAATTGTTTTTGTCTCAAAACTTCACCAAACTATATCATTCTAGCCTGTAAATTTATATTTTCTTTTATTGATTATTATTATTATTACCCCGCCCCCCAAAGGGGAGGCAAGTAGTGTTGTTTTTGGTTTGGTTTGTTTCTTTATTTGTTTGTTAATACTGTAGCAGCAAAACTATGGATTGAATTTACACCAAATTGGGATATTGCTATAGATTGCCAGTGACCCAGAATAGATGTCATTACATTTTGGGAAAACTAGGATGATGTTTAAATTTTTTTTCAAATATTTTAAATCTTTATTTTTTTCCCCATTTACTTATAATGGGCAAAATTTCAAATGTCTACAAAAACATAAATTTTGTTTCAATTTACTTCAAACTTGCATATATATAGAGGCAATTGATATCCTGATATCAGCACATGCATAGACATAATGACATCAGCTGGATCGATGCCAAAATAAGCTACAATATGTGTGAGGGGTGGGGTTTGTTGTGCCTGGCACCGGTTGTTATTATTATTATTATTATTTTTATTTTTTTTTCTAATGGCATCATTGTGCCCAGAATGTCATATATATCCCTTGCTTGCTACTGAACCTACTCTGTCCTTTATGTATGAGGACAAAAAAAAAAAAAAAGTTACATATTACACCTTTAATCTAGAAAAGGTGAATACGGTCAAAACAGAAGATTCACTCTACATTAGTGCACTTTTTAAACACAACTAATCACCCAGTGCGAGGATAAGGCCAGTGTGTGCTCTGTGGGTAATGATGCAGCATAAAATAAGAAAGGTGTGAAGAATATGACCTTCAGTCAGTGATTATCATGAGGTAAACAGCCACCAGTGAGAAAGAGGAAAAATCCATTTTACTTACATAGTGGTATATGCGTTTCCTTCTGGAACCCCCTCTGCACTTCTAATATACATCAGCACAATAGCATTTACAAAGATGAATAGTTTAAATTAACCTGAGATTATATTCTACTGCTTTGAATTACGTTCATTCTGCAGTACCTCATAGTGTGTAGCCAAAGAAAATATACTAGAACATCCCTCCACCACTTCTTATAATTTTCCTTCTTTCTTTTACTTTTCTCTGGCCGGAGTTGCGACAGCTCAGGTCCCCACAGCCTCCCCAACACCCCGTCAGTCATTTTCCAGCAACACCCTCAGATCACAACATTCCATTTATTCTGTAAGTGTTTGTGATCACATGTAATTTGGTTTTCTCTCCACTGTCCTAGTGTTGATGGCAGCTGATGAGGTCTTAGAGAGCCAAGCCTTTTATTCTCCCGAGAGCATGTCCCAAAACAGCATCTGGCCATGCCTCACAGCCAAACACACACATATATATACACATACACATACACACTCTCAGAGACTCACAGTCTGTCGCACAAACTGCCGCACACACACAGAACATACTATATTTAACCAGTTCTGTCTGTCCCACTGCTGCATTAGCTCTAACCATTCGTCCATCTGCAATCATTCTATTAAATCTCCGTGCAGTCTGTTGTCTGCTGTTTAAAATCCCACTGCTGCATAATTGCAGTAGTGCAGGGACATATGGTCTCTGATAAAATGCACATATTATGTCGTTCCAAATGACAATTGCTGTGAATTCATCACGACTGCATTGCTAGCATTTCCTCTTTCATAAACTGCAAATGACATGATTGCAGCAAAATGTACAAATCATACGAATACAATGAAAATGGCAGTACAAAAGATACTTTTTCAATTGCAGTACTTGCTGGTGTGTAGTGTGTTGTGTGAGGAGACACTAATATTTTTAGATTTTTTCAGTTTCTTGTCTCCATTCCACTTAGATTCTGATACATTTCCAAAGTCAGCCATCATGTTATCTAAAATATAGCCTGCAGCAAATGACTGAGAAATACATGTTTGTTTAAGGTAATAGTCTCAAGGATGGTAAATTATTATTTTCATTTATCCTGCCTGAAGGAAGGAAAGAAGGAAGGGAGAAAGGGAGGAAAGAAAGAAAGAAAGAAAGAAAACAAGGAGAGACAGGAAGGAAGGAGAGAAAGGAAAGAGAGAAAGAAAGGAAGGAAATAGAGAAAGGAAGGAGAGACAGGAAAGAAAGAAAGAAAAAAGAAAGAAAGAAAGAAAGAAAGAAAGAAAAAGAAAGAAAGAAAAAGAAAGAAAGAGACAGGAAGGAAGGACAGATGGAGAGAAAGGAAGGAAGGAGAGAAAAGAGGGAAGAAAAGAAAGAAAGAAAGAGACAGGAAAGAGGGACAGATGGAGAGAAAGGAAGGAAGGAGAGAAAGGAGGGAAGAAAGAAAGAAAGAAAGACAGAAAAAGAAAGAAAGAAAGAAAGAAAGAAAGAAAGAAAGACAGAAAGAAAGAAAGAAAGAAAGAAAGAAAGAGACAGGAACGAAGGACAGATGGAGAGAGAGGAAGGAAGGAGAGAAAGAAAGAAAGAAAGAAAGAAGAGACAGGAAGGACAGATGGAGAGAAAGGAAGGGAGGAAGGAGAAGGGCAGAGCAGCGCAGGTTAAATCAGTCAGCATCAGTCATTAGTTTACATGAAAATTAAACCTTTCCTCTTTACAGAACTGAAGTTTGCATGTCATTATGCCATAACGAGTTTGTTGCTGCACATTTCCTCCCCAAACTGTGGTGACCCATAATGAGGTCATTTCAGATCTAATGTGAGCAAACAATGACCATAAAATTACTGCAAACATCTTGTGCAGCAGAATCCAAGTATTCAAAAGTCCAATATTTACCTCATTATCGCCTAGATTTTCCCCTCTCCCAACGCTCTCGTGGCCCTGCAGCACCTAGCAACGTGCTTATTGCCATTTGTGTAAGCACGCAACACAGCTCCCTGACAAAAGTACATCTGAGTGTTTAATTTTGTGAAGCGAGGCCCTTAAGGAATGAAGAACTTAGAAGAAGAAAAATGCAAAGCCACTAAAAGACAGTGTGACAAGGTTTACCTGAAAAATCCATGTATTTATTCACTCATAACGATGGGAAAAGGTCTGTTAACAGTGACTTCCTACTATCCACCCAGCAGATACCGGAGCATTTGTTTGTACTCAGTTCCAGTCATACTGAATTTCTGCTCACCTGGTGAAAAAGCTAAATAAAGTCATTATCAATAATGAGCTTAGTGCTAAATAAATACAACACTTATTCGTGTCCCAGTCAATAAAGTGAGGTGAATAAAAGTTCAGGAACATTTTTAATTTGTCACTAGTGTTTGTTATTTTTTTTTTTTTTTTTGCCAGAACATCTTCAGCTGTTAGTCTCCAATTATTATTTATGGGTTTTTAATTAAATATCTGACCATTTAATCAAGACTTCACCAAAAAAATCATTACAACCTTGATTCAGTGACTACAAGTTCGAATATATTATGCTCACATCTGAAAAAATATGGACTCAGTCAGTCCACATGAGGGGTTCTCAAACTTTTTCACACCAAGGATCACTTTATCATAAAAAAAATAATCAAATTTTAAAACATGGTGGACCACCTAACCAGCTGGCCAGTTTCCCACTCCCATCCTAAAAAATAGACCCTTTTAAACTGTCTATATTACAATAACATTATATTTTGTATATTGGATTGTCCAATTTTAAACCTGCCTTTTATTTTTTTACTCTGTTTTATTGCTTGTTTTATATTCTCCTGCTTACTGTACGGTGTTCTTGAGTGCCAAGAAAGGCACCTATAAATAAAATGTATTATTATCATTATTATTATTATTATTATTATTATTATTATTATTATTATTATTATTATTATCAAGCCCGGATTAACCATATGGGCAACTGGGCAATTGCCCAGGAGCCTGTGACCTCTGAAGGGCCCTGGGCAGCTCGGGCATAACGAAAATATCTGGTTATCTTTTGCTTATAAATGAAACTGTCCGCTGCCCGGAGCCATTGCACTGCACAGAAACCCTGCTCCTGCTGTCTGTGACCGTGAGCTGAGACCCTCTCCTCATTGGTCAGTCCAAAAAGCGAATCAGCGGTGACGCAAATCAACGTGCGTGCACTGAGCGGGATGTGAGACGTCAAGAACTATGCGACGTACGCGAATCAAAACATTGCAAACATGGAGAAGCAGCTAAGTGGGAGCGCCAAACGAAAATTAAAAGAAGGAGAGGGACATTAAAAAAGCTGAAAATTTAAAGAACATACCTAGAATAGGTCATTTCTTTACTGTGGCTAACATGAGAGAAAGCAGATTTCAAGATGTTTACATTGCACTTACTTTAACTCTCTTGTTGAATTCTGAGGTGACAAGGGGATTTCTGTTTAAAATTCATATCTGATTCTATCAGATTATGTTTGTGTTTTGTCTGTGGGCTTTTTCTGACGATTCAATACATTTGTGTTGGCGAAAAGTGTTCTTAAATAAATCCTGGATACTTTGGAAATGGTTTCTTATTTATTTTTTGTGAAAATGGAGGACACTTCCCTCTCTTTCTAATGTAGTGGATCAATTTTAGATTATACTGATGCTAATGTGTTTTGTTTTCATATCATCATATGCAAGTGAGTGGCCTTGACAAGAGGCTATAGTGGTGCACTTGTAGTTCTACGAGCATTTACACATTTGTACATCAAAATGCATTTGATGATAGTTAGATATTGAAGTATGGGGTATATTTACATATATTCCTGGAACTTATTCTGTATTTTGCCAGATTATAGGGATCCTGGGGTTGTGATGATGGGGCCCTTGAATATTGTTGCCCAGGGTACAATGAAGTGTTAATCTGGCCCTTATTATTATCATTATATTACAAATGGTGCTAACAGCTTGATGCTAACAGAATGTCTTTGCACCTTGTTGCTAACATTGGTCGTCGTTTCTCCAGTTTTTCTCTTCAGTCACCCATCCATTGTCGTATTTTCGAACTGTTCAAGTCACTCTTCGTTTCTGATTAGTTAGCGATTCTACTTCATTTCCACCATAATTCAAAAGTTACAAGAGATCTTTGATATGACAAGAGGTAACCTAGGCAACCAGACAGTGACGCAAAACATGTGTTTGCATAGACAAATTCAACAAAAGTCTACTCTTAGGCTTATTTAGGCTACATTTGATTAGCTTTTAATTTAGAAAACAATTATCTGTACTCGTAACGTTCCTTTAGAAGTCAGATGAGGGTGATTTGACAAACACTGATATAAATTTGACTTTTGTATGTCATCCTCTCACATACCTTTGACTGGTCTACATGTAGGGTGCAGTGACAATGCATTTGCAAAGAGGTTTTGCTTTTTTGGGTGGAACATTTGCACTTTCGTAGCGAGTAGCTCTTTGAAAATAAGAACACCTCGACTGACATGGATGAACAAGGACAGGCTTGTTTCAGCAGAGAACAACCTATGAGCCAGATGATGTTATCACAGAACTCTGAGTACAGAAAGTGCAGGTGTTTAGCTTTACAACATCCTTCAGTTCTGAATCAGAATGTTGTGTCATTACAATCCAGCCATTTTAACAGTGTTGACTGTCACGGTCCAAAACAGCCTGTTTCTACTAATCCATTTGGGCCTTTTTACATTTTCTGATGGCAGTTACACTCACAATATGTTAGCTTTAGCAATCCAATCAAACTGGTATACAGTTTTGGTGCCACATACAGAGGATTGAAGAAAAGCTCTTGAGGTATTTGTGCTGGACACCAGAGTCTGTGGTCTGAGGTCATTTATCAGAAGGCAGCTGCCACAGGCTGAGGCTGGGCACTTTCTATCCCTGACCTATGTTCTCTATAAACCCAGACAATGTCCTACTAACACGGGGTTTCATTCGGGAAAAAGTCTCTCTATCAGTGCTGAATTGTTTGCAATTTTTTTCCCAGAGGGAATGAATTGTCCTTGCTCCCCCCCTGCAAATGCAGACCAGCATAAAGGGGGAATAACTCTGAAGAGGTAAAAACAGAGAAGGGAGGAAAACATAATGCTAACAAGGTTTATACAATAGCTAGTGCCAGCCAAGCAATCTGCTTGTTCAGATAAGCATTCTTGCCTTGTTTTATGAGACCCTTAACCACATTCAGCCTGGCTGGAAGGAAGTAAAATTGGTTGCTAAGCTAAAAAAAAAAATCAGCTTTTGTTCTAGTAAGGGATATATGTGACCACTTGTGTTTGTCTTTTTTATGTACATAAACTGTGTCCTCCTTAAAAACATCAGTCAGCCATCACAAATAAACATAACATTTGTGAAGAAGCCAGTTAATCATATTATTACACATACTGCTGTTGTACAAGCCATGAAAAACTCTACTTCTTTGAAGATAAAATGAAGTTAGACCAATTCTGAGACTTTGTATGCTGGAATTTAAAGTATATTTTCAGTTTCAGGGAATAAAGATGCTTTGGCTAGAGTTAGAACCTGATTGTATTTTGGTTAAAATATTAATAAATACATTGTAAGTCATTTTGTGTTCTGGTTTCTTTCCCTAACCCCAAACAAATGCTGCAGAAAAACACTAGATTTTAGCAGAATTTCTGACAGACACATTAGAAATGGCCCATCAGAGGTTAAAACTCTATGGTGCCAGATTCCAAATGGATCATGCCTACTAATTGGGCAGGAAATGACACAGCTTATACACCCGCAATCTGTTCCATTTTATATCACTATTCACAAAAGATTTTTCACTAAAAATATGCTGGTGCAAAGACGGAAAGTTTTTTCCTTGTTTTGCGCCAGAATTTTTAGTGTTTTTTGTGTTTCACCACATTGTATCCACAGATTGGTCTGTAATAAAAACAGCAAAAAACTCCAGATTACATGTGTTTAATAAGCAGAGATACACAGAGTTCTCCTTTTGGTAGGATTTGACTGAAATCTCAATAAGAACAGGCAGGACTAAAACATGTTTGATTAAATATGACCCTTAAAATTAGTTATAAATCACTGAATACATCTGGGATTTCAGAGAACTAACTGTTTGCTGTGACATCCACATGTCAAGAGCACCTCCAAATATACACACGGCTCAACAGCACTGCCTTTATTAACACCGCTTCAGTCAGCATCAGATCATTAATAATGTGTGTTCTGCAACCATTACACTCTAGGATCACAGGGTAATAAGGATACATGGACATGTCATAAAACACTTTGATCGTCAGTGCTTTTTATACTCAAGTATCCAAAACTCTGAAATAATACACATACTGACCTGATCCCTCCACTTCAGATGTCATGGTTATTATCATTCAACATTCAACATAATTCCTCACAAATCTAACAAACTCAAATATTTGCAGAATTAGAAAGATCTGAAATAAAACAGTGACTTAGAGGTGAGTTTGTAACTATAACTTGTTTTCAGTAGACAGTATGTGCACCAGCCAAACTATGTAAAGTGCACTGCAGGGTTTTCTGAATTTCATATGTTTTGAAACAAGGTTTATTTGCATAGAGAGGAGCTGATTTTGTGTCAAATGCATGAATATTCCATATTGTACTTTCATGCAAATGCAATTTAATGTAAATTACATAGGCGCTATTTGGGTAGCAGTGCAGTTTGCAGTGAATTCCACCCTTTGCAGGTGGTTTGTGCATGATACATAATATTTACATTTCATTTCCACTGATTTTGCACCTGCAAAAGCTACACAATCTTTTTGTGAATCTGAAATACTATTGTCCACATATCTACAAATGTTAAAGTGAAATGGATTTTTGATTTATCAACTCAAATTATACATTTCTGGATTGGGCCGAAACATGCAATAATCAAATTTGACAGTGCAAAAAAAAAAACATAAAAGTTGTCATAACAACATGTTTTTTGCCTAAATTTTACACTAAAAAAGTCCTATCCCTAAAATACCTAAAAGAATTCATCCAATAGTTTTGCTGCTAGAGTGTTAACAAACAAACAAACAAACAAACAATACTCCTTGACTCCCCTTTTGGGGGCGTGGTATGAATGCAATAATAATAATATAATATCATGAACACTAATATAGTGTTTAATACCATGTAGCTTTAACTACACACATGCAAAAATACATTTTATGTGTTTTTCTTTTTTGGTTAATTTTCATCGTGATCAGAACAAAACAATCATGTTCTGGTACACAGAACCACCAGGACTCTTCTTACATCTTGTCTACACACTTTGTTTGTGGGCGAATAAACATCATTCCAGCAATTTAAACGACTGTGGAATATCAACCTCAGACTGACAAGAAAGCAAGAATATAATATAATTGCTATATGCACAGCATATTGGAAGTCAGACATGCTGGAGTTTGCCATCTGCTTGTTAGACCAGTGTTTTCCCACTCAATAAAAATGTAATAATGTTTACTCTTTACTATGCAACACTGTATATATTTCAATCTCTCAAGTTAATGGTTTTTCAACTGGAGTGGCCACATTTGGAAACAACAATTTTGCCGCTGCAAATGAACCCAACTCCCTGATGAGGTGAAAAGTCTACCAGCGTTAACAGCAAGGAATGATTTCACACAGGCTCCTTATCATATCACACACACACACACACACACACACACACACACACACACACACACACACATGCACACACACGCCTGCGCACAAACACACCGGCTGTCATTGCATTCTTGACTGAGTATGTGAATGTCAGAATCGTTCAATAAGAGAGGCAACAACAGGGAGAGGCTGAGCATCTGGGGAGACTGTAAGGAGAGGTATGAGCTTCACCCTCTGTGGATCGACTGACACATTTTATTATTTCTCTCTGTGTCTCTCCCTCTCTCTTTTTCCATCTGTCTCTTGCTTAAGATCAGATATGCTCTAAATGCCTGAATGCCTAATGGCCATTATAAAGCAAACATATGACAAGCGTATGAAAAAACATACAAGACCATATAGGGAGAAAAATGACACGACTCACTCCACTTTCCTGGTAGAATAAAATAGCTGCCATTGTCTGTTTCTGCAAACTGTATAGATGTATAACCACAAAGGAGTTTTTTTTAAAATTTATTTTTTTTAATTTTATTGAAGGATCAGATTCTTGGGCTTTTATAACAATTAGTGTCATGGTTGGATGGCAGATATACATAATCCAGGACTTCACCAACTCCTGCAGGGTTTTAGGACTGAAATAAAAGTGAGGTAGAGGTTACATTTTGGTTTGAGTATCAATATATACTGAAAGTTATAGATAGGGATGGTAATCGAGAACCAGTTCCCAGTAGCTCAATACCTTGGAATCGTTTGCCTGCCTGCTTAATGATTCTGCTTATTAATTCCTCCTTCGTTGTGCATGCGCGGTGATGTCACACGTACGCTGCATTGTTTTGGTCAGAACGTGGCCAACATGGTGTTGAGGCAGAAATGGTCTAAACAGACGACACCAGGTCCACTTACTTGGAACACTTGCAAAGCTTCCATGTCTTCAGAAGGGTAAAATCCCTCCAATATCCTCAAACATTTGTCCACAGCACGTGACTCATTTACAGGAATGTCACGTATTTGATACTCTACTTAGCGACGCTTGTGAATGTAGCGGCAGAGTGAACACTGGGCCGGTTCCGGTGTGGGCAACAAACGTCGTAACTCCTCAAATACAAGTTTCCGAAGGTAAGAAGGCAAAGGAAATGAGGTGCACAACAACAGGAGACAAGCTGAGTCGAGTCGAACCGGTTCCACGTAGTAGAAATGCGGCAATAGAGGAATTAGTAAAGCGTCTTTAGTTTCACTTTCACTGTACGCCCCCCCCCCCCCCCCCCCCCCCCCCCCGAACCACCCTGGCGTCATCTGTTATTATTATTTGTACATACTGTATATGTTATATTTTCTGTGCAGAGATGGAAATATAAAAGACAGTTAATGCAAACACACCCGTTTGTACTCTTTTATTCCCTCACCCAATGACAATCGATAGGAGAATCAATAAGGAATCGGATTCATAAACAATATCGATAATGAAATCGGAATCGTTAAATTCTTACCGATTCCCATCCCTAGTTATAGAGTTGTAAGTTACATACAAAATCAGAAAAAATACTGCATGACCCTACAGTGTCAATGCACATTTTAGAAACGTTAATGTAAAACACTGAGATTATACATTCATACAGTACACACAGAACTGTGCAAAAGTCTTTGGCCATCTTTATTTATCTCTCATTCTTTTTTCTTCAAATGCCATAGGAAAATACAGGAAATATGTGCACAGCCTTAAAAGACACACAAAAAAATTAACTAAATGGGTTCTAAAGGTTAAAGTCAGTATTTAGTGTAACCCCTGAGCCTGTGATAAGAAGCAGCACAAATAGAAACATCTGCCATATGTTGAATGAAACCTGGAAAAAAAAAACATCAGAAAAATAAGGCAATACATCTGATATTGTCTAAACAAAAGGATTAAAGACAAGTGCAGAGGGAGGTCACACTAGACTCTATCTCTTTGGTTTATAGAAGCTGCTTTTTCTCTGAAAGTTTCACTTTTACTGCTGTACATACTTTTAGTATATCTAGATTGTAATGTAATAGAGAGACTTACCTGATGTCTTTCTGGACTTTTACACAGTACTGTAAATGTGTTTAGCAAAAATGTGCAATAGAACTATTTTTATTTATTATTATTTAATTTTTTGTATTTTTATATATTATTTATTAATTGATTGATTTACAATTATGTTTTTCAGTTATATACCTGTTGTGAAGCACACTGAATCTGCCTTGTGCATGAAATGTGCTCTACAAATACAGTTGAATTGAACTGAACTGAATTATTATGACGTCGCTTTCAGGAGTCATTTCCATGAAGGATTGAATTTTTATAAAACAGTTAATAAAACTGATCAAACTCTTATAATTTTTAGAGTTAGATTTAAAAAAAAAAAAAAAAAAAAAAATTGTGTTTTTGGTAGCAAACAGCATGCACAGATATACAGTCACAGAAAAAAAATTATTAGAGCATCAAAAGTCATCAAAAACAATTGTTATGCAATAAAGTACTAACTCCTGTGTGTATCATGTGACTAAAACAGACAGAAAAGAAAACATGGAATGTCTAAAAGCACTGTTTTTGACCGTATAATTCCATAGATATTGATATAAGAACTGAAGTGATTTTGGTTATTATCAAGAAAACATGGAAAATGTTTAGGTATCAGTTCTGAAATTAAACTCTGATGAGCTATTTTTATTGTCATCACTATATTTGTCCAAACAAATATATCTTTAGTTGTACCAGGCATTAAAATGAACAAGAAATTGAAGAAAACAAGGGTGGTCTAATAATTTTTTCCGTGACTGTATTTAGCTAAATCATAGTCTGTCTTAAAGGGTTTCAGTGTCAATCCAAAGCACAAAATGGACTCATTGACTTCAAATATTGAAATAAATATCTAAGCCTGATAAATGAATCATCTTGACCTTAAAAGACTCAATCTGTTAAATCTCAGGATGTGAACTGGAATTGGACATGATATTTTAAGCATGGTTCTTCAGTCTAAATTGAATTGAGATATCATCTAAACTACTCATCGTGGGTTTATAAGAACATCACACATGCTGGATAGAGAGAAAGTCATGCAATGAACAATGGATATTATCCTTAAAGACATATTTAGAACTTAACCCTGTAAAGCCTGAACCATTAAATTGTTGACAAAAAATTTCAGTTCTTTGAAGCATTTATTTGTCCTTCTGAACAAGCAAAAAACATTTTTTTCAAATATCAATTTTCATGTCTGAGTTTCAATCTTGTATCATATTTGATACGCCGGGTCTCAGTGCTCAAATATTATTATTTTTGAACAAACAAAAACATAATATAACACAAACATGTCTAACAAATTGGTAATTCCTTTTCAAAATTGGCAAAGTTCTGCTTCCTTCCTCATTAATGACAGTCTTGTAGTGTCACTGGAAAGGCCTGTGGTGAATGAATTCCTCCCTCCTAGTGGATTATCTGTGTATTGCATGTATCTAATTGTACACGTCAGGTTTTTAAAGAAAAAAAATATCACACTGATCATGTAGAGGGCTTCAAAACTCATGGATCAAATATGAGAGTTTTGGCGTTATAGGGTTAATATGAAAACACATGAAGCAAAGGTTACATATTGAGTAACACATATGGGAGATGTGTGCCTGTATCTTCACAAGAAATTGCACTTTATATATTTATACACTCGTTTGCAGATGTTTACTGAACATATGTTTTCTCTCCAAGGTGAGGATGTCACTTACTACTATTTATATTGTGTTTGTGTTTTTTTTTTTTCTCACACAGATGCATATGGTTGTTTTCTTTACAGCATAATATATTGTATCCAACTTCAGAACAGAAAAAAGTGTTAATTCCTCAAAGACATGAACACATTTTCTTACAATCAAGATGATGATGATGACACTTAGAGAAACATCAAGCCTAAGTTAAAAATGATGTGAGAGAAATGACAGAAATGACAAACAGAGAGAATAACAGTTAAAGCAGCAGTGTACTTATACAGATTAACGCCCCCCCCCATTTTGTTCTTAGCGTCCCCCTCTCAGGTTTCTTGCAACAAATGCCGCAGTAAAATGTGTCTAAACAGAACACAGAACCTCACAATGGAACAGACACTTACTTCAAAACAGGATATTTGCTGTAGTAAAAAAAACAAAAAAACAACTTTGAAGACTAATCTAATCCTTGTTGTAAAAATAAACAGCAAGAAAAAGAAGTGCGATGATCATCCAGTGAGACGGTTGGACAAGAGGATCAGTCTTCTCTCAAGTTGATTAATGGTAAATAATAATTTTGTTGACCCAAATGGGCAATAAGTAATGCAAATTCTGATTAAAGCTTTGTCGGCCAAGTGGGCCTTTTAATCATCACATTACACATGCATCTGACCTCGATGAGAGATGAATTGTTGACAAGATTATTATGAATCTCCTTTTTCACAAGTGACTGGTAGCAATCTTTAATTTATAGAGACGTGGAGACATTTAACTGGCATCCTGCATCACTTAGTCCAGCTTATTCAAACACAAGTGATGTATTGTCTCATCCAAAGCTTTCATAAAGACACAACTTTGAAGATTTATTTGTGTGGCGTGTGTGTCTTGCAGCATCTGGAAGTGTCAAGCGAACATAGGATTCATCCTGTCCCATATAGCACAGAAGGAAGAAAAAAACAAAACAAAAACAAACTAAAGCCAACACGGCTCTGACAAAGGCTGTCAGGTTTTCAGGCTAATTAAAACCTCAGCTTCACTCTGTTCCCTGATCACTCCTCACAAAGACCCTTGAGTGGCATCAATGAGCACGCTCAAGCTTAAGTGAATGTTTACCTCCCCTAATGACTATCTGTCTCACTGCTGAGTAAATGCGACTGCCTCAGTTCTCTCCGTCACTCGTTGGAGGTTGCAAACACTCATGCAAAGAGAAGACCTCCGCCTGAGGTCCGTGTACCAGCTGTTTGTTGACACAAAACCATTTGCAGGTTGTTATTGTTTTTTTTGTGTGAGTAATGAGAATTATGCTGGACAGTGACACGTTTGCATGCTGCAGAACAGTTTGATTATATTTGGCCTGCTTTATTTGGGACTGTGTGCAAGACCTCTCTGTGTCTCAGGAAATAAAGTCAGAAAGAGAACCCTGAACTGCTAGCATGTATGAATGCGAATGACTCTCTATTTGTATTAGTCTTGCTAGTTTTTCTTTCGGACCCCAAAGCATGCCTGGGGTATAAACAAGTTACAAGACGATGGCTACGTGTGCTCCACTTTAATGTATATCCTATAACATCAGCAAGTCTTCGATACCAAAACATATAATTGGTTAATATAGTCATGAAGGTTCTGTGTTTGGTTTACACAGGTTGTCTCTGGGTGCTACAGTTTCCCCCATTCCAATAAAAGCATGTACATATATGTTAACTCTCCTGTCAGTGCCTCTGGCCATGGTGCTGAAGATCTGGAGTTGGTCCCAGAATGCCCTTAGAATCAGAATCAGAATTTATTTGTCATTGCACAGCAGTACAACGAGATTAAAAGCTAACCTTAAAGTGCGATCACATAAAACAACTTGAAAAGCACTCGGAGAGCGCAGACCTCCACCAAGGCAAATCACCCACCCCCCCCACCCCCCAGATCACCACCAAAATGTAATCATTTCTTCCTTGTGCCAGTATCAACATTTCCTGAAAATTTCATCAAAATCCTTCCATAACTTTTTGAGTTATCTTGCTAACAGACAGACGAACAAACAACCTCTGTCGTTCCACTTGGCGGAGGAAATAAACTGCAACAATAGACAATACAGTAACAACTAGAAAAGCACTTGGACAGCACAGACCTCCGCCAAAGCAGATCAGCGCCCCCTGATCACCACCAAAATTTAATCATTTGAGTTATCTTGCTAGCAGACAGACAGACAAACAGATAAACCCCAATGAAAACATAACCTCCGCCTTTACACTTCACGGCGGTAATAAACAATTTGAGTAAAGTGACAGCACAAGTGTGTGATGGTAAATAAATAGTAATAATTAGAACTCTGTATGTAATGAGTAAAATCAGCTCATATTTGCATTCAGTGTTGTGATGGCTTTGGGATCGAAGCTGTTTTTTACTCGATGGCAGCTCACTGCTCCTGAGGTGTGGTAATTGGTAATGCTAATGCTAATGCTAATGCAAGGTACTTTGTGTGTATGTATTAAGATGGATAAATGGGGATAGTAAAGAGAGTTAGCCCCAATTCTGTGTGTGTTGCCATTGCAATGCTATACAATGCTTATGTATGCTAAATCTCCCATTAACGAGAAAAAAAATACATCCGCTAAAAGCTCAATAAAGTCAATTGTCGGACACAAGGGAACACAATCCAAACAACAACAAGCTCTTAAATGGGCAAATATCGAAAACAAGCAAACAGTTTGAGACCGGCATATGTCATGAATAATTTCATTAAACAAAAGCGATAAACTCTGCACTGCTGAGCTAACACCAAGCAGATCTAACAGTACAAACATAGCAGTAGTTAAACTCTGAAATACTGTCTCAAATATTCTCATGAAATATTTGCAGAAGTATTTTTTTTGTGTTTCAAAAGTGTGGCTGCATCAGACAAAGACAAATGTTGTATTTTTTACTGTCATCAAGAAAAAAATAACAAAACTAAATTCTTGACAGGTCCAGGATGTCATGCCCTGGATGTGTTTCATTATCTTGCTCAAACCACCAGTTCTGACCTCGATGTAACAGAGTACATACAGAAGGAAGCTTATAAGTTTGGAGAATGGAACAATACTTGGCAGAGTTCAGTGACTTAAAGAGTGATTCTTAATGCAATATATCACAAATGCATGGGTGTCCAAAAACTGCTTTCCACCACTGTACACGTATTATTTCTCCACCACTAAAACTGGAAGAAGAGCAAAACTAAAGGTCACTAAAGGTTACGACGATTACAAATTTGGTCTTACCTTTGCTGTTTTCTGATCATAACTTGGTTTAATATGAATGAAGCTCCACCTATCAGCTATTCTATTGTTGTGTGTTACATTGAAATGATTCTGACTAGGTTTAACAGGTTTAACCATTTATCGGGCAAGTGACTATTTTTGGTCACTTCCACAAACATTAAATACAGGGCCAATCCTGTGGCCTGTTGGTTTTTATAACACTATACAGCAGGGGTCACCAACCTTTTCTCTTCTGTGGGCTACTTTTACCTAATGAAGTTCCCGGAGGGCTACTCTAATTTAGCAACATTTATTTACATAGCAATTTTTCATACATACACATATTTTGTATCATACGTTTGTAACATTGTGCTCTTCATTTATTTTATTTATTTATATATCTTTGTTTTAACATTTACAATACTTAAAAAGTGTTAATATGAAACTATTATTTTACTTTAATTAAGAAAATCAAAAGTAGAAAAAAAACAAATACAAGCATTTGCATGCTGTATTCCTACATATTTTAATACTATGTCAAAAATTATGAAATGGAACAATCCTGCATATTTTTATAGAATTACTAAAAACAAATAATACACACCTGTATGTGCATTTTTAATACTTTGAAATTGTGAAAAGGAACGTTGTCACTCACACAATAAAACTTCACCAGCATGTGCTGCTGTTTTTCTGAAGGATTTGACCTTTTCTAAATTCACATATGCTGTCAAAACATATTAATTAAAACCAGAACTTTGTGCACATAAATCCCCCATCCCCGTCACTTCCACAGAGTCATCCCACTGGAGTCAAACGCAGAGGCACCTGTTCAGGTCCGACTCCAGCTGTCTGAGCGCATGCGCAGATAGTGTACATATGTTTGCGCTGGTCCAGGATGTGGACCACTTTACTGATGCCTCTGTTGAAGCTGGTCTTGGTCAGTTTAGTGAACATGGACTGTTGTTTTTGGACTTTAGTTTTCAGCTCTTTTACCTTCTCTTCACGGAGGCTGATTCCCACTGGAGAATCTCCAGAAAAGTTGCTGTGAACTTTGGTGAAATTCCGCTCCACGTTGCATCTTTTACTGACTTCCAGAACGCGCCACAGATCAGACACACACACACACACACTCGTCTTTCACATTAGTCAAACAGAAGTCCGTGCCTCATCATTGGTGAAAATAACTCCCTGACTACATTTGGCCGACATCGTTGAGGGGCTAAACCCACTACCTGCCTGGCATCTGGCTCATCCTGGGCCCCGCCCCTCTCCAGTGACAGGCAGCAAACCAGCGCTAAAGTTTGATTGACAGCTAGTTGACCGTTTCATCTCGGGAGGGGGACACTTGTAATTTTGATTGGATGGAAATTTAGACCTGTTCTACCAAATGACGAATCAACTTTGTGTTCTTATATTAGTGACCCTTGGCGAACCACCGGTAGATCGCGAGCAACGTGTTGGAGAACCCTGAACTAGCTCTATTTTTAGAACAGGCCTGCGGGCGACTCGCGTGATCCCTGCGGGCGACCTGGTGCCCGCTGGCACCGTGTTGGTGAGCCCTGCTATACAGTGATTTAGAGAGATTTTATAGAAATTTTGAAGCTGTGATTTAGTGAATATGAGTCATGTTTGTCAGTTGATGGCCTTATATCAGTTGTTTTATTGCATGTGTTTACTTTTAAGCAAGTGTCTGTTCTGATTTTTTATGGCCAGAGGAGGGAGACTGTTAGAGGTGTCAAGTAGCAAATACTTTGTTACCGTGCTTAAGTAGAAATTTGGGTTATCTACACTTTACTGGAGTAATTATTTTTCAGCCGACTTCTTACTTCTACTCCTTACATTTTAAAAATAGCCTTGTTACTCTCTATTTCATTTCGACTTGTTTTCATTCCTGCTTGTCATCATTCAAATAAAAAAAAAAAAACTATATAGATAAATCGCACCATCTGGATAGAGTGAATTTGATTATGGTTGGATGAGAAGTATAAACATATACCATTCCGACACTCTATTGGTTTGTATGCGATCCATCACACCTGACTTTTTGCATGATTCCAATACTTATATTCAACTAGTCATCATATCTACCGCTCCATGAAACACATGTTAATGCTCAGTAGTGCACATATATGGTTCTTTAATACATTTGCATTAGACTAAAATGTGTTCATTTTCATTGGGCATATATAAAGCTGAAACAGGTGGACTAGTGCATCCCAAATGTATAAACATTAACATTTTAATATAACATTATAGTCATTATGGCCTTCAGAAAAATGTTTTTTGGGGAGGTGGGGTAGTGCACTATAGGCCCCTGTGGCACCACTTAAACTTTTGTCCTAATGACATTTTTTCCCCTTACATTTACTTTTATATTTTAAGTACTTTTGAAACCAGTACTTTACACTTTTGTTTGAGTAAAAAGCTTGAGTTGATACTTGATACTAAACCCTAGTATCTATACTTCTACCTGGGTAATGAATGTGAATACTTCTGAGACCTCTGGAGACTGTTGTCACGGCAACTGACGAGGAGATAGATGACGATGTCCAATAAGGTTGAAGTTTGGAATTTCAGCGCATTTCAATGAGTGCTCTATAAAGGGTTAATATACCGCAGACTTAGCCTCCCAGGATGCCTTCTGTTGGAATCAACCTCCCATTGGATGACCACTTCAGTCGGCATTACTATCTGCACGTTTCCATTTTCAAACCTTCTTCTCGCTGGATGAAACAACAACAAATTCTACAATGTTGAAAGTGATCAGTTGACAAAGGCAAACATCTTTTTTTTTCTCTTACAGGGATTTAGTAGATTTTAATACTACAGCTTGTTCCACCATGTGCAAATGTTCCACTAGACAACTTCTCTCCCAAGACGTTGTCGCTGCATCCCACGCTTAGCACCACCCAGGACGAGTGTGAGTCATAATTACAAACTAGCCAAACAACTCAGAATGATAGTGATGGATGCCAGACCTATCTCCAGCGCTGGCACGAGGCTAACAATGTGTGCGGATTTGCATATGTTAGGCTTCCACAAAACAAACAGGTAAAGTACATATTTTTTTGGTCATATCTTAGTGACTTTTTACGCGAAAATAAAAAACGAAACTGTCGCAAGAAGTTTCTTCAATTCATAGATACTATGTATAATATCTGATGTATATTGTCAATCTGTATCTGTAATATCTAAAAGTGTGGATCATAT
The DNA here is from genome assembly GCF_902148855.1 of Sphaeramia orbicularis. Lineage (NCBI taxonomy): Eukaryota > Metazoa > Chordata > Actinopteri > Kurtiformes > Apogonidae > Sphaeramia > Sphaeramia orbicularis. Next base: position 17,078,854 of record NC_043960.1, read on the forward strand.
CAACATGTGATGATAGCCATATGTTTCACAAGCTCACAGCACGATAGACATTATGTACACATGTATTAACCTACAGCCTATTAAGATGCATGGTTCTGCAGTGTGGGGGGAAGCCAGAATACCCACTGAGAACCCACATGGACACAGAGAACATGCAAGTCCACATAGAGAGGTCCCAGTTGGCCGGTATTTAATTGGTCGCTCCAAATGACCATATTTGAGAATATGAGAGGGAATAGTTGTTTGTCTGCATATCAGCCCCAATCCTGCCATGAACTGCCGACCTGTCTAGGCTGCACCCCCCCTTCACCCAATATTAGCTGGGATCAGATCCAGCCCCCTACAGCGATCCTCCACAGGATTAAGCACTTACAGAAAATGAATGAGGCAATATATATTTAATGAATTTTTCTTAATACTTTTAGGCAGTTCGAGCACTAGAGCTTAAGGAAAAGAAACCAACGCTCGGTTCAGAGAAAGTCGACAAATATGTAACGAAAAATGACTCACATTGTATGTAATTACAGGGTGGGGAGGCAAAATTTACAATATTTTGAGGCAGGGATTGAAAGACAGTGTATGACCAATTAGTTTATTGAAAGTCATGAGAATTTATTTGCCACAAGAAAATTGACATCATAGAAAATGTTTTTATTCTATGTGTCCTCCTTCTTTCTCAATAACTGCCTTCACATGCTTCCTGAAACTTGCGCAAGTGTTCCTCAAATATTCGGGTGACAACTTCTCCCATTCTTCTTTAATAGTATCTTCCAGACTTTGTCGTAATAGTTTTGCTCATAGTCATTCTCTTCTTTACATTATAAACAGTCTTTATGGACACTCCAACTATTTTTGAAATCTCCTTTGGTGTGACGAGTGCATTCAGCAAATCACACACTCTTTGACGTTTGCTTTCCTGATTACTCATATGGACAAAAGTTTCTGAAAAGGTATGGATAATAGTGTTAGGTATGATTATGACATCAGTATATGTTTGGTTTTAAAACAATTGACGTAGTGCCTGCTGAGAAAAAACAACTAAATGTTCATTGTAAATTTTGCTTCCCCACCCTGTATATTATAAAAAATGTAGATTAACCCATAAAGACTCAGATATCTACCAGTGACCATTTGACCGTTGAGCCACTAATCCTGTCAATACATATAAATAATTGGTTTAAAATGCAGTTCGTCATCTTTTCATTGTCATCAGATATGACCCATTTGGACGTTCAGAGGCTCCGAAGTGAACGTGGAAACACTGTCATCTTCTACAATATTGATTCACCAGTAAAACCCATACTTTGATAAATGAGTGTTAGGTATGATTATGACATCAATATATGTTTGGTTTTAAAACAATTGACGTAGTGCCTGCTGAGAAAAAACAACTAAATGTTCATTGTAAATTTTGCTTCCCCACCCTGTATATTTTCAGACATAACTTGGGATGTGAATTCCAATTTTTACAGGAAAAGTCTCGGATTTTGTAGCTGCCATCACCTCCTGCCTCTCAACACTGAAGTAAATACAAAGAAACTCAGGCACCAATGACAAATTACATTATAAATGCACACATCTGAGGTTATTATTTTCCGCCACTTGGGTTGTTGCCAATCAATTTATTCCTAATGACTTCATGTAATTATGCTAATTCATTAATTCTTTTTTAAAAATATCATGGTACCTGAGGGATCCACAGAATACGTAATTCCATCTACGGAGCTTCGTGTAATAGAACCTTTACGGACTCTTTTTTGGCCATGAGTCCAGATTTACAGTTTCACACACAATAACAGGAAGATAGAAACAACCCACCAGTGATTTTAGAGGAGATAAACACAGATATGGCAGACAACAATTTCCTTTTTGCTCTGTTGACAGCAAATATGGTTTCATTGAACACAACATGTGTATTAACTGTAGCATTCCTAAAATAATGCTCTTTTTGTGTTTGTTTCACCAGAGGAAGTTGATTACAAAAACAATTTTCCTACGATATTTGCTTCTGACAGTAGTTTATTCTCAGGGTCCAGTCAGTGTTTGAATGTTTAATGTGGATATAGAATGTTAGAAGTAAAAAAACAAAAAAAAACAAACTAAAAAAAAACCCCAAATACGTTACATTTAAAATTACAGTTTGGCTTGTAAATGTGTTCTTTTAGCATCTTTGTAATGCTTTAGAGTTTATCACCAAAGTGTTCTTGACAATTTTGAATTCTGTAATCCAGCTTTGGATTAAAAGTGGTTCAAGATATTTTGTTTTCTTCACTTTATTCTCTGAAAAATCTGCAGTGTTTAGGTGGCACAAGAAAGATGTGGGTTTCATTGCAGTCTTTGCGGAACTAGTATTCCATGGTGGAAAACAAAGGGTGCCTTTTAAAGTAACATATAATAATTATTTTAGTTAATCATTCTGAAGTTGAATCCAATTAAAATATTAAATTTTTATTGGTTAATATGATATATCTCTGTTCAATTAAAATAAAGAAAGTAAAAATATTTAACAAAAATGTAACCTGTTAAAAGAGCCTGAAAAAATCGTGTGAGTGTAACATAAGCAGATCATGAAACATGCACATGGTTTTTATGAGTTGCTAAAAAACTTAACTTTTATTTAGTGGAACCGCTTTCAATACTTTTACTATGTTAGTTCAACAGATTTTTTTTTTCAGTGTATTGGAAGCTCCAGGGATGAGTCTGGATTCAGATCAGTCTCAAAGTTGACAAAATTTATTCAGATCACAAATAAGATGGACACTCAGGGCTGCAGACTCAAAAACAATGAGCCCCAAACATTCGATGAATTGTACATTTATTTTCCCTGAGGGCGGGCTCACCTGTACGGATGGGTTGGTCTTTAACTTAGCGTTATCTAAAAAGGTCAAGCAGAGGTGGGGCCTTAACTCTAAGTAAACTTACACCAACAATAAGTTTACTTCTTATCACCTATGTTTGACAACACTATGTGTGTGAGTAGGTGTGTTTAGACGTGTATTTAGTGGAAGAACAGACCATTTAACTCTTGTGCAGACAGATGTTTGCTATCTTAACAAACTTAACCTACTGACAAAATATCTACACTGAAACAGGGTATTACATAAATCGTGGTCACAACAAACTCACTATTAACATTATTGAAACAAAACAGATTAAACAAAAGAATCCTATGTTAAAACAATAACTACTTAATAATAAAACAATTCATCCTAAAACTTTAAAATCTAAATATTAAAATTATATTTCAGGCTTTAGAAAAATGTACTCTGGAAGTCCAAGTAGCGCCGGTGAAATGTCCTACTTACCAAGCGCTATTTATAAGTAACCCATCAGCCTCACCTATAAATGAAAGGATAGGTTGATTTCTAATTGCTTTCAAAACTGTAAAATACCTTTGACAGTGTTAAAAGTTACATCATATTAATCCATTCATTTTCTTTAGTGCTTAGTAACCGAGAGGGTCATGGGTTGGGATGGAAATTGACAAGAATTTGTCATGTCTCGTCAAGTGTGTTAATTTAGTTATGTTAATGTTTAGTGTTTCTTGTTTCATGTCTCGTCTTAGGTTTTCAGTGTTTTGTCCTTGTTTTTTGATTAATCACTTATGTTAAGTTAGTCGTTCACGTTTAGTCCTGTTTTGCACCAAGGTTATAATAGTTTTGGATTTTTCATTATACACTGAACAAAAATATAAACGCACCACTTTTGTTTTTGCTCCCATTTTTCATGAGCTGAACTCAAAGATCTAAAACTTTTTCTATGTACACAAAAGGCCTATTTCTCTCAAATATTTTTCATAAATTTGTCTAAATCTGTGTTAGTGAGCACTTCTCCTTTGTCCTTTGCTGAGATAATCCATCCACCTCACAGGTGTGGCATATCAAGATGCTGATTAGACAGCAGGATTATTGCACAGGTGTGACTTAGGCTGGCCACAATAAAAGGCCACTCTAAAATGTGTAGTTTTACTGTATTGGGTGGTCCAGGGGGGTCAGAAAACCAGTCAGTATTTGGTGTGACCACCATTTTCCTCGCACAGTCAAAACTTGTGACATCTGTGGTATTGTGCTGTGTGATAAAACTGCACATTTTGGAGTGGCCTTTTATTGTGGCCAGCCTAAGGCACACCTGTGCAAAAATCATGCTGTCTAATCAGCATCTTGATATGCCACACCTGTGAGGTGGATGGATTATCTCAGCAAAGAAGAAGTGTTCACTAACACAAATTTAGACAGATTTGTGAACAATATTTGAGAGAAATAAACCTTGTGTGTACACAGAAAAAGTTTTAGATCTTTGAGTTCAGCTCATGAAAAATGGGAGCAAAAACAATAGTGGTGCGTTAATATTTTTGTTCAGTGTAGTTTAGTTTTATTTAGTTTTTACTTTTTTTTCTCTAATTCAGTTAGTTTTAATTAATTTTTAGAACAGGTTTGCTAGTTTTTATTAGTTTTCAATTTTTTTAAATGCTTACTTTTCGTTTAGTTTTAGTATTAATTTTAGTTTTGTCGTATCCTTTATCTTGTTCGCCGTCGTATTCAAATAAATCCCAGACAGGACTCTGCTGCTTTCTCCCAACTTTAGTCTCCATGTTTCCAGGTAGAGCGAGGACCAGAAGATGACTCTAAACGACAAGTGACGAGAAGTGACGGACCGTGAAGTGCTGTATGGTGCCGCTAGCTAAAATTGCTAAAGCAAAATAAATCAATTTCATATTAATACAACACTGACAAAGACGAAAACAAAGGGAATTTTATCCATAATTTTTACATGTTTTAGTTAGTTTTGTAAGCACACAATACAGTTTGAGTTAGTTATTGTTTTTTCTCTTAATTATAGTTTTTATTTATTTCAGTTAACGAAAATGTTGCTTCAATTCTCGTTTTCGTCATTTCGTTAGTTTTCGTTAACGATAATAACCTTGTTTTGCACTTCCTGTTTTATTTTATTTTCTACACATCTCTTCCCTCTCATTTCAGACCCTGACTTCCTCCCTTTGTGTGATTGTTAGCCCCACCCCGACTGGTGTCACCTGTGTTCCCCTACCTGATGTAGAAATAGTCCCTGTCTGCCTTTGTCTTGTGCCAGTTTGTCTTGTCAAGCATCCCAGCCAGGCTTTTCATGTTTGTCAGTTTTGATTCAGTTTTTCTGAATTTTTTTTTTGTCGTAGTGATTCTTTTAAGTTGTATTTCATATTCTCCTTGAGAGCACCTTTTTGTTTCATCACTTTTGGAATATTAAAATACTTTTATTAAATCTTCATTTTTGGTGAGTCGTGCATTTGAGTCCACCAGTTTTGTGTCTAGGACGTTGCAGAATTTAGCAATTTCCGGTTCCATATTCACTTTCACTTATCATTTAGATTTCCTGTCAATTCTCTTACTTAACAGAGAATAAACAAAATAAGTAGTATCAAATATACAATGACATTTTGCATTTTAATCAAACAAAAGTCATAAAGAGCTATAAAGGCATAGTTAAAGGAGTGTGAGAATTGGAGCCTCTGAGCCTCGTTGTCATCTAAATGTAATTATAAGACATGGAGATTATTCATAAACTAACATTAACAGTATCGATAGAACCTGGAGGAGTTTAATGTTACTGCCACCTTCACTAAGCAACCAATCAAAGATAGTACATTGGAGTTTAATTGGATGCTGTGTATGTAGTTAATTGTTTCTGCATGTTGGATGCACAGTGGCCTGAAAATTATTCATACCCTTTGAATTATTGAATTATTTCCGTATTTAGGTTCAGAAGCGCTTTAAAGTATGGTTGTATTTCACCAGTAAAGACGACAGTAGGGTCATTTAAAACAGCTGCAGAGCTTCCATTATGACAAAGGGGGTAAATACAGTGGCTTGAAAAAGTATTCATACCTGTTGGACTTTTCCACACTTTGTCACGTTATGAACACAAATATAAATATATTTTATTGGGATTTTATGTGAAACACCAGCAAAAAGTGGCACACACTTGTGAAGAAGACGGAAAATGATACATGATTTTCAATTTTCTTACAAATAAAAACTGAACATAACAGAAAGACCCAAACATCTACCAGTGACCTAAGCCAACTACTGATCTAAACGGTTTAATACCTGTTGATCCATTAATCTTATCAATACATGTAAATAAATGGTGTAAAATACAGTTTGTCGTCTTTTCATAGTCATCAGATTTGACCCATTTGGACGTTCAGAGGCTCCATAGTAAACATGGAAACACTGTCATTGTCATGTTCTACAACATTGATTCACCAGTAAAACCCATGGAGTTGGATCAATGACAGTGGATGGAAACACTTGTTTTTTATCTATATTTTGCAGAAAAAGTCACTTTTTCTTCAGTTTTCTCTGTTTCTGATATAATAATCCTCAATTTTGATCTGAGCATTTATAACATCTACATGATCAATGAATTAAATGTAGGAAAATTCCTGATTTTCAGAGAAAAAAAAAGCAAAATATAGAGGATAATATAAAATGAATGGTGATAAATCGCTTAAGAAAGGTTAAATAAATTAGGAACTGACATAAAAGTAACAGTGGGTCTTTATGGGTTAAGATAACGATAAGTTTTGATTTAAAAAAAAAAAAAAGTTCACTTTACTAAACTTTAGACCCACCAATGCATCATCACTTCAAACTACAGTTGAGTTTCTTAGTTAAAGCTTTAAGTTTTACAATATTTTATCTCTTCTGTTGTTATATTAATGTGTATACATTATCCAGGCAGCAATTATTTTTCTCGTGGCAACCTTTCCGGGGGAAACAAATTAGTCTCTTTTCAAGGAGACAGGACCTCTGCAGGAGAATATCTGGTGGAATAGGTTCCACTTGTGCAATCTTTGGTTACTGCGGTCGTCAAACAGCTAAAGGATGACCTTATTATAGGTCACTGCACAGTCGCACTGACCTACACATGTCCTGCACCTCTCTGGGCCATAATGAGCTCTGTGCTGTGACATTCTCTTTGATTTTTTTTCACCCCCTTCAGTTTACATCTACTCAGTGAAAATCCTTATGTTCCATCAACAAGGCAATCAATGCAGTCATGCAGTCGGCTTACCCACCTCTCTGAAAAGAAATAAAAAAGTTCACGTATTTGTGTGCAAAATACAATACACACAAAAACTTCTTGCACACACGAAGTGATGAATGATTTATTTGAAAGTGTAAATATGAGCTGTAGGGACTTGATTCAACTCTGCTGGTATGAGTTTTGGGGCTCTGAAACCTGAAAACAGTGTTCTAAAAACTGCCTGAAAAGCAGTGTGAAGCCATGGAAGTAATGAGCCATAGTGCTCTCTCCACTAAAAATCATCTTTTATTCAAAACTGTTGCAAAAAAAAGGAAAAAATTTACCTGTGCTTTCTGACAAATTTTAACCCTTTGAACCCTAGGTCTAAAACGGTCTGTCTGGATTGTTTTTTTTTATTCTTATTTTGACTATAAAAAGGTTAGAAAATATGTTATGAATGAGTCATTTTTACCTGTTTTTCTAGAGCAGGGGTGTCAAGCTCATTTTAGTTCAAGGGCTACATTCAGCTAAATTTTATTTGTTTGTTTATTTCGAATTTGCATTAAAACCAAACAACAAAAGGATTATATAAAAGAAAGTCCAACATTCGAGAAGGAGCGGGATGAAGTTTAATTTATAATCTCCTGCCCCCTTACCCCATCCTTCAACCTACCCTAAATTCCTTCACAAAACACAAAATTACTATACATATTGTCCATTTTGCAGCAGCATTTCACACTAAATTTGATCTGAAGTGGGCCAGACCAGTAAAATAATAACACAATAATATATAAATAATGTCAACTCCAAACTTTCGTCTGTGTTTTAGAGTGAGAAAAAGTAACATTACCTGATGAAAATGTTTACATCTTCAAACTATCCTTTAAAACAAAGTGAATAATCGAATGAACAATCTGAAATTTCTTCAGAAAAATAAGTGTAATTTTAACAATATCATGCCTCAGTTGATCATTTACAGATGTGCATTATAACTTACAGATCACAGTGGATTCATCTTTGTTCAAGTTATTTACATTTTTTGTGAAATGATAGTTTGTTTGAGTATAAATGCAGTAAAATTACATGAAAACCTTTACATTTATAAAGAGAAAAAATTGGAGTTGTCAGTATTTATAGATTCATATGATAGTATTATCTTATCTTATCTTATATTATCTTATCTTATCTTATCTACCACTTGAGACTGAATTGGTCTGTATGTGGAACCTGAACTAAAATTATTGTTAATCTTAGACTATGTTCAGACAGGAGGTCTTAATGCGCAATTCAGATTTATTGGTGAAATCCGATTTTTTTTGTGTGCTTGTTCATTTTATACATTAAATGTGACTTTTATCAGTTGAAGTGACCCATATGCGCAAAAGAGGTGCTGACATAATATGTGACCACGCTACCACACTAGCATGCACTGTGTTTATGGAAGTAGATAAGGTTTTCCTCCTCCTGGGATGTAGAATTGTGACATTTGTTGGATTTCAATGATGTAAAGGTTGGAAAAATGCGACCTGGCTGTTCAGACTTCAGTCACATTGCAAAATATCAGATACATATCAGATTTAGGGCCACATATGAGCGTGGTCTGGTTCAGAGTCTGTCATTTTAATAAAGCAATATTCTACCTGTAAATCCTGAGGCTTTCGACTCTCAAGGTCTGCTGAAAAAATCAGATGTGTGCTGTTCAAACTGTCGTTAACAGATTGGATACAGGTCACATATGGGCAAAAAAATCTGATTTGGGCCCCATTTGCCTCCGGTCAGAATGTAACCTTAGTGTAATTTTTGCACATCCGCGGGCTGGACTGGACCCTTTGGCGGGCCGGATTTGACCCCTGGGTCCACATGTTATAGAGCACTTAGAACTGTCAAAATCTAGCAGTCATTTACAATTTACTGCATGTTATAATTTTGCTACAATGGCTTCTTCTCCAGCTTCTAGTACAGGTGTGAGTGAAATTACTGTAATGACCCAATAAAACCTATAAAGCACAACATCTCAGCTTTCAGAAACCACTGGAATTTTTCCAATTGCACAAACAGTAAAAGAGTTACAGCAGTGTTTTTTAACCTTGGGATCACCTGAAATTTCTAGTAATTGATTAAAAAAAATACTAATAAAAAAATATATGGTGAGTTGACAGAGACAATTCTGTTGGGTTTCTGTAAATTGGCTTAGAGTCTGGTTTTGGCCAACTCTATATATAAAGTGTCATGAGAATACTTTTTGTTGTGATCTGGTGCTATGTAAATAAAATTTCATTGATTGAGTGATTTGATTGGTTTTCCCCTGTAAGTCGCTTTGGAAAAAAGTGTTAAATGCATAAACATAAACAAAAACAATAAATAAAAGACATGATAAACTGTGAAGCTGAAACTGAAGCACTGTGGTACTGTTTATCTTTCAAATGTTCATTGTGGTCAGTTTCAGATGCTGCAGCTCTTTCATAATTCATAGTTTGAGTTATTGTTAGTTCAGTATTAATTGTCAGCCTTGTAAATCTAAGCTGGACTGACTGTACATATCCTGACCAAGGAAAATAAAATTCTTACTTTGTGCAGTAATCTACACCTGGATTTACTGCCTCCATTCATAATAATATACACTAGTCAACATTTGCTAGGGATCAGGACTATAACTTTGCTATATTTGGGGATGTAATTCTGGAAACTTGAAAATTTACTTTCCCAGTGGAATACAGCCTGTGGATGCGGATGGTGGCCACACACATTATTGACATCACACCGTATGTGTTTCAGAACATTCTGAGTGGTTTCAGTGAAAACAAAATTGGAAGAGTAATTGTTGCAAACTCTAATTTCTAGGGTTGTATCACCCTTTTGCCAGAAAGTGCAATAAAAATTTATGTTTTTTTTAACCTTTTGGTCCATTTTTCTTTACATGACTAGCCAAAGTACACACATAATATATGAAGTCACCCAAAATATTATACAACATCAATTATTGTGCAAATATAAAACTGATCCCTAGCAAATGTTGACTAGTATACATTATATGGGCTAAAGGTCGTCTAAAATTAACATTTATTTGCAACATAGTATAGCAAAGTATTACATGATCAAAAACAAATTTATTTTCGGGAAAAAAAAAAAAAAAATCTTCGTTTTGAATGTCTGGGGGTCGCTAGAAATGTGTGATGTTAAAATGAGGTCATGAGCCAAAAAAAGGTTGGAAACCACTGAGATACAGCCATCCAAAATGAATATGTGCAGGGTGTATCAGCGATGACACGTCAGGTTTTAAGGAGTTAAGAGGTCAGCACAATGCGGCTTAAAAAACAGACACGTTGGAGTAGAAAATTAAACTAAAAAGTGTCTGTAAAAACAACACCAAACAGACCAGTGAACGTCTCTTCCTATTAGGTTAGTTGTCCTTCACCAGTGATCATGGCTGCGAGGCAGGGTCAGGAGAAAAGGCACCCAATCCCAAGACACTATGATGAAACTGTGACAAATCAACTCATTCTTTCACTCCAGATCCTGCAAACTGCTGTGCCACGGGATTTCAGCTTCTCTTTGAGTTTGGGAGCCAGTGAATCTTGCGACTCAATGGTGTTCATTTCTCTAATCCAATCCCTGTATAAAACCTCCCTTTGAACGTCTACAGAAAAGCTCAAAGGCAGCACATATCCCTCCCTCCGTTCGCCTGCTCTCTGCCTCTCTGATCCACACTCAGTGTCCGACGCACAAGCGCTTGGATAGAGCGGGGATAGAGCAGATCTAATTAAGTTTGCTGATGGTGAAAGTGATGATTATTCCGCAGTAAGAAAGGAGAGGGAGGAAGAGGGCAAAGACGATAACGAAAATAACTGCAGGGGGCTGAATACACCCTCCTCTTCCTCCTCCTCCTTATTATCATCATCATCATCATCCTCATCCTCATCCTCATCATCATCATCGCCACCGCAACCCTCATTAAACTAATTATTCACATAATTCAAAGTTTTTTTTTTTTCTTTCTTTCTTATTCTTTCCCGCTGAAGACAATACCCATTAACATCCCACATCTGCATCCGCACATATTACTTTATATATATATACATATCACCTCTGCATTGTTTTCTTAATTGAGTTTTGTCACGTAATCTTGTCTTTTCATGAGGATGCTATATCATGCGTAAAACACCTTATTTGAATTCAAATGACTCTAGCTCGAATTGGTTTCTTTCATGCAGTTCGTCACTTTTAAAAGGAAAAAAAAAAAAAAAACACAAAACACGACTGTCACTTCAAGGCGACTGATAGAAGTCGGCGTGCGTTGCTGTTTCTTCGTTCAACTTTAAATCTTTTCTTTTCATCTGCATTATTCACACCCGCAGGTGACTTCCATCGGGTTTCTATAGAATGGCGCATCTGACTCCGTTGCGCGTCGCCATGCTCTGACCATCGCATCATCCAGCCTGCCTCCCTTCACAAGAACACCTCCTACTCTCACTTCCTCCAGTTACGTCCCAGCCAACCGGGAGTGCGCTCGCTGCTAGAATAAATTAAATTGCGGCGGTATGGTTCAGGAGGGAGGGAGCGAATGCCATTCACACATTCTGCGCGCTGGGAGTCCACGAACCACCAGCAGCATCCACAGCTCTCCGTGCGCCCTGCGTGCGCCCCGAGCGCGTCTCTCCAATCAAGGCAAGAAATGACTTAAAAGACAGTTTACACTCTGGTCCCTTCTTATACACTCAGAAAAGACAGAATATAACCTGTATTTATAAAAAAAAAAAAAAAAAAAAAAAAAAAAAAAGCAACTAGAGTACCTGGAAGCTTTGACCCCGTGCGCTCTTAAAAAAAAAACAGTGTCCGCTGCGACTCATTCCGTTGGACTGGACTACATACCTTCCTACCGCGCATCACCGAAGACTCACCGCTGGAAATATGCAACTGTGAAGAAGAACGGAGCGCGCAGTTCGGAGGCTGGATGTCATCCTCTGTTTCGCTCAAGTTGCGCTGCCCCTAATTGTGCGTCTGATCGCATTTGAGGCGATAAGTGTCCCCGAAAAGCCCTTTTCAATGTCGCCTCATCTATGCGCTCAGCCGAACCTAACTTCAAGGTCCTTTCGGTGGATTTTGCGGAGACTAATACCGACCCGTGGAGGACCACAACACTTACAGAATAAGGTAAAAAAGTACCGCAATCAACTATTATGATATATTTTATTGCGCACAAAAAGCTATTACGCACACTAGAAATGAGCCATAAAAGTAAATATTTACTCTTTAGGGTTTAAACTGTAGAGTCGGACTTTGCCATCATGAGTATCCGGACCCATCCATCGTGGACTGATGCGGTTATTCTTTATTATGTTGCTTAACTCCTCTCTTTGTGTTTCTTTGCATCCTCTCCACATCAGGACTCATCTAAAGTGCAGGGAGAATGAGGAGTCACCGGGGCCGGGGGAAACAGCATGACTGGCCCGTGCATCTCCGTTAGACTGGCGACCTTCATGTTTCTATGGAAGTGGTTAACACTAAGCCTGCTCCAGATCTGGGTGTCAGGGGCCGGGGCGGCGGACTCTGGAGGGTCTGGCTTCAGCGGCTCCACCGGGCCCCTGGGCTGGCTCCTGTCAGACAAGGGTCCTTTTCACCACTCGCAGGAGTTTGTTGATTTTACAGAGCGCTACCAGCAAGGATTCAGCACCAAGTACAAGATATACAGGTAAGGAACAGTATGGGAATGGTGCATGTGAGGTAAAAAAAACTGGATAAAAAAAAAAGAGAGAAAATACTCATGAAAATTCCATCACTCCTCAGACTTAATTATGGGAATATATATATATATATATATATATATATATATATATATATATATATATATATTTTTTTTTTTTTTTTTTTTTCCTGCAGGAGATCCCATGATCATATTATAGTTTCCTGCTACAAAAAGATGCAAATATAGTAGGTGAGAAACAGTGGGATGGGCTTTGAAAAGAAGACTTTAATGGATTTAAATGAAAGCTTGGTGTGTTTTGTAAAGACGCAGGGTTTCTTTGGCTGCCACTGCTTGTTTCCTCTATTGTGGGCAGAAGAAAACATATGGTTTAAGTTTGATAGAAAGCCTCAGAATGCTGCGTATCAGTGAAAACTCAAAGTGAAGATACCGCAGGAGGGTCTGAGCAAAGCAGCGGGATGTAACAGATATCTGACTGAGCCAGTTGATGTGTGACAGTGGGTAGACAGGATGGTTTCTGAAGTGTGTGGTGTGAAGTATAGTGGGTGTGTGCTTAGAAGCAGCAGGGTATTGTTTGAAATCTTGCTACCATGACATTTTTTATCGCACTTTCCGGAGACAAGAGAAAGAAATTCAAGAAAAATAATAGGTATTTTAAGACTCACGCGCCCACAAATGAATCTGCATGATATTTAGCAGTTGTCTAAATTGTTTTTAATTTTAGTCCAGGGGGGTCATGTGTCAGGAATACCATTCTTAGATGCAACATGAAAAGAGAAATGTCTAATCTCCAGCATTTCAAACTAGACTTTTCTTGTCAGTGTGAATTGATTCATACACTCAAGAAAATGTAACAGCAGGAAACCCTGAATGCACCTCGCAGGCTTTAATTTGAAGAATACCAAAGTGCAAGTGTGGGTGTGTTCCTTCCCTTTCAGTTTTTGTTCTTCTTTGGATAAAAACCTCTAAACCTCTGAAACAATGAGCTCCTTTAGGTCGTTCAGTATCGGTTTACAACAGGGAGACTGTTGGAGGAGTACTGTGGGAAGGTGTGTTTGGTGGTTTTATCGTCCTATACCTACATTCATTTCACCAATTCCAATACAAAGGCAGCTTTTACATTCTTCTGTTTGTTATTTATTCAAGAGGCATGTGGTTGAGACATCTTTCTGTTTCTAATGCAGTACTGTTCTCCAATGGGAAAATGCTGCTTTATAAATTTACTGTGAGTATTTGTTGTGTAGGTGAAGCCTTGCGTGGTAATAAATTCCTTTTACCCATAAAGACCCAGTGCTACTTTTGTGGCAGTTCCTAAAGTAATGGATCGATCGATTTATCACCAATTTTTTTTGATAATACTATCCTTTGTATTATGCATTTTTTGGTGTAAATCATGTATTTTCCTGTATTTAATTCACAGATCATGTAGTTGTTCATATATAACTCGGAGTAAATTCAAAGTTAGTTCTATCAAAACAGAGAAAAATGAGCAAAAAGTCACCTTTTCAGTCAAATACATCATTAACTGAACATAAAAACAGTGTCTCCATCCACTGTCATTGATCCAACTCCATGGGTTTTTACTGGTGAATCAATGTAGTAGAAGATGGCGGTGTTTCCACGTTCACTACAGAGCCTCTGAACGTCCAAATGGGTCATATCTGCTGATCATGAAAAGATGACAAACTGCATTTTACACCAATTATTTACAAGTATTGATAGAATTAGTCGATCAACAGGTATGAAACATTTTAGATCAGTAGATGGTTTGTGTCCTTTTTGGCTGTTTGGGTCTTTATGGGTTAAAGTGTGTTGTAGGTTTGACTGTAATTGGGCATGCATGCCAGTGTGTTGTTTTTCTGGTGCATCCGTTAAGTGTTTTGATACTCGGGGATGACAGTGACGCTGTTGCAGTGTCCACTGCCATGCAGAGAATGGGCTGATGCCAGCTGAACTGAGGTTTGACTGACAATGGCATTTAGCAGCTGACAGGGGTGACAATGCCTGGCAAAGATAGAGAATGTTGCGCTGTTGGCTTGCCCACATCCATCACTTCCTCCCTCACTGCCTCTTGTGTCGGCCTCTTCTCTCTGTCTTTCAGGATGTCTCTATACCACTCTTTCATCCTTCACTGCTTTTTTTTGTCTTTTTTCTCAGTCTACACCCTTCCCTGTGAATGCAAATGCAATAAGAAATCATCTCTTCAAAAAAAATATGCGAAAGAAGTGATTGTGATGATCCTAAATCAAACTGAGCATTCTGTAACCTGGAGTGACTTGCATTGATCTTTGTCAGCTAACATTCAGAAATGCAAACTTGACAAGTCTATAGCCCTCCTTTCCCTTGAGCTCCAGTGGCCTTTTCAGTTCCTCCACAAGAATAGAAATAATCTAGTTAATTAGAACAAAAATCCAATAGTAGCTCAAGGCTGAAATATCACCAAAATAACAACTTACACAAATTTCCTACTTTATTTTCAGCTTTTCTTTTTCATGAGAAGCAAGCGTTTTAATCTTTAAGTGTCTTGCACTCATCGCTCTGTCATTCAGTACTAAGCGGCAGAGGATAAGAGTTTACTGAGAAGCAAAGATACAAGTCTTTAAACTGCAAGTAGCTGCACACTTTGTGTATTTGTTCTGAAATGTTGACAGCGACAACAAAACAAGACCAAGAAACAGCGCATTATGGTCATTTATGGGTTGGTTATTGCCTCTGGAATCTGCTCCTGCTACACATAGTCCAAACACTTGACATCATGATAAACTGGAAACGAACTGGACCATCTTCAGTTCAGACAGTTTAAACGAATGTGTGTGGATTTAGGTCGTTGTAAGTATAGATGATGTACAGTGTAAGAGCAGAGGACACACACATGCAGACGTACTGACGAAGCCTGAGGAGGAGCAATAAGAAATTAGTCTTAATTAAGCACCGGGTTAACAGAAGGTTAAATAAAAACACTGAAGTCCAACCTCCACCTCTCTGACTTTCTATGCATGTCTAACTCACATTTTCTCTCTTTTCTCTCCTCGTTCCAACCCCCCCCCCTTCCCTTGTCGAATGATCTCAAACCAATTGCTCTCCCTTGCTCATAAATATTCTCCAGAGCTCAGTTGGCCTTTCCCGTCAGGGGGCAGGGGAGAGGGAGTCGGCGATGCAAGAGAGAGGATTGGAGGAAGTGGAGGGGACAATAACAGACAGTACTACAACCAAAGCTTTACCCCCCCCTACTGGCTGCTCATTACACCATAACAGCTTGTAGCCATTTGTAATTTTAATAAATTATTATTGAAATGAAATAATTAATTAGAACAGAAGTTATCAGATTTTGCACCAACAGCGTTCGCGTCCTGCATTAATAGACTTGTGACTGCATAAGAAAGCCGAGTTAAAAGCTACAAGAGTCACAGTCGAATGTACAAGTCGTTTTAATAAAGCGATATTCCACCTGTAAATCCTGTGTGCGAGAGGCTTTCGACTCTCAAGGTCTGATCAAATATAATAACGGTGGCGACGAATGAACAGATTCGAAAGCAGTGGAAAAACTGGCATAGAGACGCTTAATGATATTACTTCTACTGTGATTGCTGGAAAATGCTAATGTTATCAGGCACAGTGGGAAGTTTTTAAAACACCTTTTTCTTTTTCCTGGCAAGGCGTTCTTATCTCACATCTCACACTAGTTTTGCCGTTTTATTTCACATTAACGACTGTCAGGTTGATCCATATTTCCTCGTCCACTGGATGTTTGGCTCCGTAGCGTATAATATTTGAGAAGTCGCAGCTAAAGCAATTAACAGCATTTCGACTGCTCTTCCTGTTCACACCGATGAACGCATGACTTCCGAGGTATTTTTGTGGGCTCCATGCTGTTGTACATACGTGCTGCGAAATGAACTGATGCCTGCTAAATTTAATAATGCAGAAGGTTGGAGGTTTTGTGAAACTGTCTCTGCGAACATGAGAGGCTCTTCCTTGTGTAGTCGAGCCACATCCACAGACAATAGCATATTAGTCAAAGTGTCAGGTCCTCCTTTCTTCTTCTTCATGGGCCATAACTTTTATATCATGCCTCATCTCCCATGTTTTCTCCTCTCTTTTCATCCCGTCAGCCCCAGTAGCGCTTACATTGACTTCAATTCATGTAAGGAGCTATCTCTTGTAATTATGGAGTGATTAGTGGCTCAGTATTGTGCAGACATGTTTGTATAGTGAGTTGCAGAGGACTGATGGTACAATACCTGGGCTGCTCTGGGTAATCATGCCATTTAGCTTTGGGGGGGGGGTTAGTGGTGGTGGTGGGGGGTACTATTGTGCTTCATCCAGCTCATGTTTATGACTGCTTTTGTATTTTGGATGCATTAGATGGGAAAACACATTTAGAAAAGATTATGAAATGGAGTGAAATAAGTGGGTATACACCTTCATGACAAAGCAATGAAAAGGAGAATGCAATATCATAATGGACCACGGTGGCATTCCATATCATATAAGGATGCAGGAAATAGCAACATTTTAGAATCCAATACTAAACTCTTAAAGCCTTTGAAGATAAACATTACAGTATTACATTTCTCAAAAAAAAAAAAAAAAAAAAAAAAATTGAAGAATTTTAGAATGGCGTTGTTATTATTGTATTTTAATGCCTCTCTGCAGTTGCGAGAATAAGTGACTAATTGAGCGAGCATTTTTTGGAATTACCACGGCACTGATTCATCGGTTGGCTCATTAATTGGGCCAATTACATGGCATTTTCATATTTCATCAGCACATTTTAGTTCTCAGACACGAGGAGATGCTGCTATAGGATGAAAAATACTAACATTATATGGCACTTTGTTTTCGACTCATAATTTAGCAAATTTTTATGAAGTTTAATAGAGTTCTCAGCACCGCTATTAGAAATCAGCAAAATTAGGATTTTATTAGCTAGGAGAGCAGGTTTGAGGGAAAAAAAGAGATGATGGTGCATAATATACTCTGAATTTATCTTTTTTTTTTTTTTTATTAATAGGTTGATGTTTATGAGTTCTAGGCATGCAACTAATTTATTTTATTTATTTATTTATTTTTAAATTTTATTTCGAACATGCAAAGAAAAGAAAAGAAAACAAAGCAAATTAAGACATGAACAAAATAACACTCAAATGGACAGAATCTATCGTCAAGCACATACAAGTCTGAATTTTGCATGGTCGAAAAGGAGTAGGAAGAAGTATAAACTTATTTAATCCTACTCCTCAGTCCTTTTACACCTTTTTTATTAACTTTATACAGCAATTAACCTGTACTATTGCCCTAATTTTAACATTGTACCACAGCAATCCATAATACAGTAACTGAATTATCCACAACATTATATTCGTGTCAGTATGGTCATACAAACAGACTCAACAAATCGAACATTTTCTTCAATAATTAGAGCAGATTTAACAGTACACTATCATACACAAACAAAACAAACAGGCATCATTGTCATTATTAAATACTGTACCTCTCAAGAATCAATTCTTTATATCTTTTTTTAAACTGAATTATATTCGATATTTGTTTTATCTCCACACACAATTTGTTCCACAGTTTTACTCCACGAATGGAGATAATGATAATGATAATTTTAATAATCAATTAATCTGTAGCTTATTTTAATAGCTAAATGATTCATCGGATAAACACTAAAGACTCAATTGTCAAAGATAGGAATTTAACCCAAAGCAATATAGGCTGCAGACAAGTCACTAATGATTACATCCCCACGATGGCTTTGGGTATAGTTAGCAAGCACTAGCCCGCTACCTAGACTTGTTATGGCTAGAGATTTGCAAACTATAGTCTTCAACCACCTCTGGATATAGGCTATCAAACTAGCATTGTATGTATTAGTTCCAGTCAACGATAGGTAATGTTAGTCTTGTGGCTCGATAAATGGAGATGGATGAAAATGTTGGAATTACGACGATAGTGTCTAACTAGCTAGCCAGCTAAAGTAATCACGACATGTAGACCATCTTAAGCTAGGTTTACATTAGGTTCCTGGGGGCCACAGCAGCCCCGTTGCCCGAAACATAGTGCACCATGACCATTTTTCTGTCCGTATTTAAGTTTTGTTACATAAACGGCCCACTATGTTTCGGCCAAACAGGGTTGCCATGGCCACCGGGAATATAATGTAAACCTAGCTTTAAAAATCTGGCCCAGAATCCAAAGCGTCAGCCATGTTGCTCTGTGTTTTCCTCTGTTACTGTACTACACAGTGGGTGGGCATGCCTCAATACTAACATGCTCAAGACCCAACGAATCAACTGCCCAATTTGTTGCCAACTCTTTTAAGAATCGATTTGGATCGATTTATTGATTTGTTGTTGCAGCACTAATGACTTTACATTAACCCTTTCATGCACAAATTATGGGAACCTTAATCAAAATTTTTTCCCCGAGTGTTTTTATTCCTCTTTAGGCATGAAAAAAAACAATGCGATTAAAAATTTTCTTCTGAAAAATAAATAATAATAATTAAAAAATAACAATAATAATTAAAAATTAAAAAATAACAATAATAATTAAAAATTAAAAAAAAAACAATACAAAAAAAAATAATAATGAAAAAAAAAAAAAAATCTTATGACCCTATTTTTCATGAAGTTGCAAAAATGTCCATTCAGCTGGATACCACACGTTTAATTTTTGACACACAGAAATATGTATTTACTGTTAAATTGTGTGAAAGCTATGGGGAGGGCTTGTGATTCTGGGGCTTTATGCTCAGGAGAGATCTACATAATGTTATCAATTCATGCCAGAAAAGATATGTAGTGTCTTAAAACTTTAATAAAGATATGTGTAAAAAAAAAACAAAAACAACAACAACTATGAAAAGAGCAACAAAATCCATGAATATACAAGAGAACAGCTGTAGAATGGCTGTCCACTGTAGTGACCAGTGTGCATGAAAGGGTTAAAATAAAAAAAAAAGAGGTCATTCTGCAAACCAAGCACAAAATAGATCCACTTAAGTAAATAGAGATGATGTAGACATAATATGCAGTGTTAGATGTTCTTTTCATATATATATATATATATATATATATATATATATATGTACAGTATGTATATATAATTATGTATAATTGAGTTTATCAGCTGGAAATAAATGGATTTGACCCAAAGTGATTCTTTGTAAAGTAAAGGATTACATGAGTATATGTCGAATTTCTAATTCAACATATGTTACTTCACTTCTTCTTAAGTGTGTGTACTTCATGGACTAAATACTAACAGTAGTAATGTAGTACTGATATTTGTTCTGTGTCAAGCTTGTTTTGTTTTTTTTTTTTCTTTTATTAGTATTTTCATGGGTTAGATAAGACTGCTTTATTAAAATTAGTTGCAAATTAGTGCACATAGGAAACTACTTTGTAATCAATTCAACTCAGACATTTTTATTACACTCAGTGACAGAATAACATACTAACATGGTAATATTTCCATACAGAGCCATAAAGAGCTATTTGAAACATGGTTAACAGCAAAAGGTCGCTATGGATCAAACACGCCTAAAAATTGGACATCTACTGGGACAAAAGACCTTTAGAGTCATCCAGTAAACCATTCATTTTTAGCACTTGCTCTCTTTTTTCGCAGGGGGAACCAAGTCTGGTTTATTTTTTTATGACCTATTAATGATATTTTACATAACGATGTTTTATTTATCTTCGTGTACCTCGGGAGAAAAGTTCCTATTTCATGGTGACTGGGGACCCAATAAAAAAAGAACAAGAGAGAAATGAACGTAGAAATGAAGAAAGAAAAAATAAATAACAGAAATAAATAGACACAGAAGCAAACAGACGATGACTTTTATGAAGCTAAAGACATAATAGGCTGTTGGTCCGTGCTTTACAGACTGACCTAAATAACTATCCCAAAATGATACGCCTGTTCCTCATAAAACCCTCCTGCTGTGTGTTTGCGATCTCTTCATAATACAAGTAGGTAAAAAAAAAAAAAAAAAAAAAAAGTAATGAATGGACTCTAGTAGCTTGATGAAATCACTGTCACCACATTCCAGTGTTTTGAGAGATTTATGTTCATGTTTGTGTTGTTCATGCTCGGAAACCCATTCAGCTAAATCAAATCTGACATTGCGGCGTGAAATGCAGTTTAACATAAAAGCTCTTGATTCTATCTACCTTGTTTGTAAGCAATTAATTTAACAGAGGTCGGGATAAAGTGGGGATAAAGATTTTCTGCATGTGTGTCAGAGCAGCGGGGCTAAAAGTGTATCTGGAGACAGGGTTTTTTTTTCCCTCATGCTCCAATGACTTGTTCAGTCACATAGTTACATTGTTGTGTAAATGAAACCTTGCGTGGAAATAAATTCCTTCCCAGTGCTACTACTGTGGCAGTTCCCAAAGTAATTAATCGATTGATTTATCACCAATTTTTCTGATGATATTGTCCTTTGTATTATTAATTTTTTGGTGTAAATCACATATTTTTCTATATTTAATACACAGATCATGTAGATCATAGTTGTCAAACATGCGGCCCGGGGGCCAAATCCGGCCCGCCAAAGGGTCCAGTCTGGCCCTGAGGATGAATTTGTGAAATGCAAAATTACACTGAAGATGTTAACAATCAGGTTCACATTCAGACCAATTCAATCTCAAGTGGGCAGGACCAGTAAAATACAATCATAATAACATATACATAATGACAACTCCAAATTTTCTCTTTGTAAATGTAAATATTTTCATGTATTTACACTAAAACAAAGTATAATTTTGCAAAAAATGTGAATAGCCTGGACAAATATGAACAACCTGAAATGTCTGAAGAGAAGTACGTACAATTTTAACGAGATTCTGCCTGATATTAAATGTTTTGTATGTTTGTAGATCCACCGTGATCTGTAAGTTATAATGTAAATGACAAACTGAAGCAGAATATTGTTAAAATTACACTTACTTTTTTCAGTTTGTTCATGTTATTCACATCTTTTGAAAAGATAGTTTGCAGATGTAAACCTTTTCATCATGTCAATTTACTTTTTTCACTCCCAAACATAGAGAAAAGTTTGGAGTTGACATTATTTCTATATTATTATGTTATTATTTTACTGGTTCGGCCCACTGCAGATCAAATTTAGCTGAATGTGGCCCCTGAACTAAAATGAGTTTTAACACCCCTAATGTAGATGTTCAGAAAAACTCCGAGTAAATTCAAAGTTAACTCTATCAAAACAGAGAAAAATGAGCAAAAAGTGACCTTTTCAGTCAAATACATCATTAACTGAACATAAACCCAGTGTGTCCATCCACTGTCATCGATCAAACTCCGTGGGTTTTACTGGTGAACAAGCCCGGATTAACCATATGGGAAACTGGGCAATTGCTCAGGGGCCCGCGACCTCTGAAGGGCCCTGGGTAGCTCGGGCATAACGAAAATATCTGGTTATCTTTTGCTTATAAATGAAACTGTCCGCTGCCCGGAGCCATTGCACTGCACAGAAACCCTGCTCCTGCTGTCTGTGACCATGAGCTGAGACCCTCTCCTCATTGGTCAGTCCAAAAAGCGAATCAGCGGTGACGCAAATCAACGTGCGTGCACTGAGCGGGATGTGAGACGTCAAGAACTACGCAACGTATGAATGAATGAATGAATGTTTATTTCAGTTAAATACAAAATACAAAACACATACATATTAAAAAAAACAACAAAACAAAACACCTACATATTTAAAAAAAAAACCAAACAAACATAAAATTCACACATTTTGTAACTGAAAAAGGAAGAAGCTGAAGCCGGAGGCTTATTTCTGCTTCTCCTATTTACATCCTTAGTCCAAGTCCACACCTTAAGTTGCAGCAGATAAATACTTAAACTTAAGTTATACCACATTCAGTGTAATAAGTTATTTTGTAATCATATTACTTTCATAGCCCTTCATAATTTGACCAATTAAATTCTTTTTGAAACTCAACAGTGAGCTACACAATTTCACTTCATCCTTCAGTTCGTTCCATAGCTTGACACCAATAAATGAAACACTGTGATATTTAACATTTGTTCTTACTTTACATTTTTCAAATGCAAACATCCCTCTTAAATTATGATGTCCTTCTCTTAACTTAAAAATTTTCTGAATACAAAAAGGAAGGTGTTTACTTTTAACGCGAAACATAAATTCCATTGTTTTTAAATATACAATGTCAAGAAATTTTAGTAAACCAGATTCTACAAAAAGTGGATTACTTGATTGGAGATAACCAGCTTTGTTTATGACTCTAATAGCTTAGACGTACGCGACGTATGCGAAACAAAACATTGCAAACGTGGAGAAGCAGCTAAGTGGGAGCGCCAAACGAAAATTAAAAAAGGAGAGGGACATTAAAAAAGCTGAAAATTTAAAGAACATACCTAGAATAGGTCATTTCTTTACTGTGGCTAACATGAGAGAAAGCAGATTTCAAGATGTTTACATTGCACTTACTTTAACTCTCTTGTTGAATTCTGAGGTGACAAAGGGATTTCTGTTTAAAATTCATATCTGAGTCTATCAGATTATGTTTGTGTTTTGTCTGTGGGCTTTTTCTGACGATTCAATACATTTGTGTTGGCGAAAAGTGTTCTTAAATAAATCCTGGATACTTTGGAAATGGTTTCTTATTTATTTTTTGTGAAAATGGAGGACACTTCCCTCTCTTTCTAATGTAGTGGATCAATTTTAGATTATACTGATGCTAATGTGTTTTGTTTTCATATCATCATATGCAAGTGAGTGGCCTCGACAAGAGGCTATAGTGGTGCACTTGTAGTTCTACGAGCATTTACACATTTGTACATCAAAATGCATTTGATGATACAGTCTACTCTCGTTAAACCGCCCGCCGTTATACCGCCATTTTCGCTCACCGCCGACCAAAACCATTGCACAAAAATCCCCAATGCATTATTCCATTAGCTACCGCCATTTCCGCCTATCGCCATCCGCCAGCCCAGTTCCATGCACAAACAACACTTATACCATTGATTTCCCGACTGTTATACCGCCAGCGTGATTGCCATCGAGTACACATACATTTTAACAATGCACTGAAACAAACATGCCAGACGCTGATCGCGACAAGCTACGAGTAGGTCTACGGAACGGCCACCGTTCATTTATCGCAGAACACTCAGTAGGTCAGGATGTCAGGAAGAGGACGTGGGATTAAGCCAAAGCCTCAAGATGATGGGGTGTCATTTCCCGACACGGTATAATAATGCTTAAAATGTTTCCCCACTTTAAATGATCCCTTACAACATAACAGAATCAAGATTTATTTAGAAACACAATTAGAACGGGTTAACGGAGGCAGCATAGACATCATATAGTAAAGACATGCACATTATGGACGCAACCCGTTGTAACGCCATTTTCACTATACTGCCAATTTGGCCGTGAACGGAAGTTGGCGGTATAACGAGAGTAGACTGTAGTTAGATATTGAAGTATGGGGTATATTTAGATATATTCCTGGAACTTATTCTGTATTTTGCCAGATTATAGGGATATAGGGGTTGTGATGATGGGGCCCTTGAATATTGTTGCCCAGGGTACAATGAAGTGTTAATCTGGCCCTGCTGGTGAATCAATGTTGTAGAAGATGACGGTGTTTCCACGTTCACTACAGAGCCTCTGAACGTCCAAACGGGTCATATCGGATGACCACGAAAAGACGACAAACTGTATTTTACGCCAATTATTTACATGTATTGATAGAATTAGTCGATCAACAGGTATGAAACATTTGAGATCAGTAGATGGTTTGTGTCGCTGGTGGCTGTTTGGGTTTTTATGGGTTAAAGTGTGTATGCAATTAATTTAACAGAGGTCGGGATAAAGCAGGGTTGAAGATTTTCTGCATGTGTGTCAGAGCAGCGAGGCTAAAAGTGTATCTGGAGACACGTGTTTTTTTTTCCCTCATGCTTCAATGGCTTGTTCAATCACATGGTTACATTTGAGGGACATGTACGTCTGGTGTCCTTCTGCGAGAGGTTGAGTTTGACTCCAGGAAAGATGTGCAGCGCCATCCGCCTTCTGATCACCAGCAGCAATGGCAGTGATGAGGACTTCATCCAGCGCAGAGCTTATGGCTTCTGACAACTGTGTGATGGGGAGTTATCAGGGCCACGGAAGCTGCTTTTATGAAAGAAAACACACCGCATGAGGGTTTGGCTGTACTTACTATGGATCTCCTGAGCTTTACAAACCGTTGGAATTATCACTGGGTGGGCTATTGTTGACTAAATTGAAAAAGCAGTGTCAAAACTTGTCAAAGTCAAGGTGTGTTTTATCGTGTGTAAGCCTACAGGAGCAGAATATAAAAAATAAAAAAAAAGCCTGGGAGTGAATGAAATACCAGCAATGCAGAAACCAATTATACAGCATGGACTCATCACAAGCTTTTCAAAGAAACATCAAGTTTGGATTCCATAATGGCTTTTCAGCCAAGTAATAGAGATGTGAAAGAATCTGGAGCTGTAGTTTGAGTGTGGAGTCGTCTGTCGCAGTTGTACATGAGATTTGGAGACACTCATATGAAAGAGAAGAAGGAAATAACTGGGGATTCTTTCATCTTTTTCAACTGCCTTTCATTTCTCTGCAGACGCTATGGTTTACCTATCTATCTATCTATCTATCTATCTATCTATCTATCTATCTATCTATCTATCTATCTATCTATCTATCTATCTATCTATCTGTCTGTCTGTCTGTCTGTCTGTCTGTCTGTCTGTCTGTCTGTCTGTCTGTCCTTCATTCTTTCCATCCATCCATCCATCCATCCTTCTATCCATCCATCCATCCATCCACCCTTCCTTCCTTCCTTTTTCCTTCCTTCTGTCTATCCCTCCCTACTTCCTTCCTTCCTCCTCCGTCCGTCCATCCATCCATCCATCCATCCATCCATCCATCCATCCATCCATCCATCCATCCATCCATCCTTCATTCCTTCCTTCCTCCTCCGTCCATCCATCCATCATCCATCCATCCTTTCTTCCTTCCTTCCATCATCTATCCCTCCCTACTTCCTTCCTTCCTCCTCTGTCCATCCATCCATCCTTCCTTCCTTCCTTCCTTCCTTCCATTCATCCATCCATCCATCCATCCATCCATTCTTCCTTCCTTCCTTCCATCATCCATCCATCCATCCATCCTTTCTTCCTTCCTTCCATCATCTATCCCTCCCTCCTTCCTTCCTTCCATCCTTCCTTCCTCCTCCGTCCATCCATCCATCCATCCATCCATCCATCCATCCATCCATCCATCCATCCATCCATCCATCCATCCATCCATTCTTCCTTCCTTACATCATCCATCCATCCATCCATCCATCCATCCATCCTTTCTTCCTTCCTTCCATCATCTATCCCTCCCTCCTTCCTTCCTTCCTTCCTTCCTTCCTCCTCCGTCCATCCATCCATCCATCCATCCATCCATCCATCCATCCATCCATCCATCCATCCATCCATCCATCCATCCATCCATCCATCCCATATTAGTTATTTTTCCAAATGGATCATTTTCTGAATCAGACATGTGGAATCTACTGTTTTATGAGGATTCTTTGGACATGTATACAGCTCATCAATCCAAATCAATCCAATTCATGCATTTTACTGCGGGTTGTAACAGACGGCCCTGTTTATGGTCAACTGAGGTAAAGACAAAGACCCTCTCTGGTAGAGATGGACACTCTGAAGAAAAGTCCATGCATTTCTGATCAAATGGAGAACCACACCCACTGCTACATAATAAGACAGAAGATATTGACAGTTTTATGCATATGAGTAGCTAAATATTGAAAAGCTGATCTTTTTCCAGAGAATGTTTGTTGAAACAAAAGGGAAAACTCTGACGAAGCATTATTATAATGGGGTTTGCACGGCTGCATGTGGATAAAAATATCAGAGGAATATTCATTTTCAGTGACCATGTAAACAACGTCTTCAGAATATTATCTTTTGCAGAATTAGGACAGAACAGAATATTAGTGTGCATGTAAACGTGGTCACTGGGAGGAAAAATGATAAAAATTCCAGACTTTATCTCTTTTTATGGTTCTGCTCTAGAATTTAATGAGTTTGTCCTTGGACTGTGTTTCTGTGTAATCCTGTTGACAGACAATCAAACCAACAGACAAACAAACAAACCTACTGCGACTTTTTATCTCCTCTCTCTTTTCTAATATGTTATTTTTATTGTTATTCTGTTCCTTCGGGTGTGTGTACTCCTTTGGCCACAGGTAATAACCCTCCAAAAAGAAAACACATAAATGTACAGACACAAGCAATTACATTTCAGCAGAGGCAATACAATAATCAACAATGAATTACAATTTAGTTAATGATTTTCATAATCGGCTGTGTACTTTTATTTATTTATTTTTTCACATTGCTGGTTCTTTATGCTATTATTATAACTTGCACAAAGTGAAAAAACCTGATCAGTGTTATAACAAAGCATGGCTGCACTGTTGAGGTGTTTAATTGCTAGCTTTTGTAGTTTTAATTAAATGTGAATGGTTGATTTTCTTTAGTGTATTTCGAGGAAGGATGTGCTTATGTGTATAAAGTGATAGTTTTTTGCAGCCACAGTATGTGGTTACAAATTTAAAACACCCACAAGGCAATGTGTCTTAAAAACTAGGGTTTAGCATTACGAGTGGCTCTTGTGGTTTTTTTTGTTTTTTTTTGTCTTTTTTTAATTTGTTTGCCTGTGTTTGTTAGTAAGGATGAGAGTGTATGCAGAGGGTGGATTAACAGTGTGCGCCTGCCTCATTATGTACACAATGTAATTTCAGGCATTCCTTGTTTTGTGTGTGAATAGTAGTCTCTTGTCAACTGTGTTATGACAAATTGCAGTACAAAAGGGATCAGCAGTCTTCATGTCAGCGCAGTCTCCTGCAAATCATTCTCTTGCTGTTTCTTTGACTTGCCCTTGCTTTCTTTTATCAGAGGTGCAGTGATATTCATGGATGCTGCAAATCAATAACACAATCTTTTTTTTTTTTTTTTTCTTAACAAAATTGTCCCTCCAACAATATCTTTGCCGTTTCTCCAATATACTCTTTTACAAAACTGAGCTGATTCAATTCTTCAGATTACCTCAGATAATTGTCATATAGTTACTTTAATAAAAAAAAAAATCTGAGTGTAATATATATATATATATATATATATATATATATATATATATATATATATGAAACAAGATGACGACATAAAAAAGAGCAATTTGTGGATGAGAAAGGTAATTAATTTAAGTAGGAATATCAGTTCTGGTTGAGAACAAACAATAAAAAATGGGGAAGTGAGATACATTTGCACAAAGAAGGAGACCATTTTATCTACAAAGGTATAGGAAGATGGTGATTTGCAGCGTGTGTTGTTTCTTAGTAAAGCTTTTTTGGAGATTCAAGGGAAAAACCAGAATTACAAAGAGTTCGTCTTTGGCTGTAAAGACGGCGACTTCTTCTTGATCTCCTATTAAAGTGAGACTAGACTCTAAATCATGTTTTTAAGCTGTAAACAGTATTATATGAAGTAAATGCATCAGTACTTTTGATACACTACAGAGACATCTGCAAATGTAAAAACATGCATTTTGTTAGTGAATGTAGCTCAACTCACCACTTCCTGTCTGAAAATCTTTTATTCCTTTTTCCTTCATTTTCTGATAGACCCGACTGAAGCTGTTTCATCTGCTTGTTCAATTATTTAGTGTCATTGCTTTGTAACACTATTGGCTTTAGTTTATTTGTTTGCTAGTTAGAGTCTTAAATAATGTGATAAAACACGACAGTAACATAGAAACACAGGCTGAGGCATTGTATTTTTTTGTCTGGGAACTTCAGGCTTTCACTTCTACATGAGAAAGGATTGTATGACGGTCACAAAAGGTGGTGAAAATATTCTAAACATAGTGTACATGTAAATGCGTATTGAATTTTACACAGGATCTTTATTGGATGGTAAAGGCAAGCACAGGATATAAAAACTAGGCCTTTCATATGGGTCATATAGTTCTTGTGACTTCAAAAAACTGGTGTCCAGATGGATGATGGATGGCGGATGGATGGATGCATGGATGGATGGAATCAGGCACTGGGTGGAGTTTGACTCAGAACATACATTTCAATCACCCAGTCTCTCAAACAGTTTAAATCTAGTTGTCTTATCTCTGTAAACATCATCTCTGAACTTGGCAGAAACATTCTAAAACTTTTAATCATTTATGGTAATATCACAGTTATGTTACGCAGTTTTGGAAAAGGCTTTGACAAACAATGTAGGATCCAGAATGGAAAAGGCTCATATGGGTTAATTTGGAAGGTTGTGACAAATTACCTGTCTGGTTGTTTGGATTGTTTCACAAACTTTAATCTGTCTGACATCTGTTTTAATCTATTTACTGTCATTCTGAGATTGTGCAGTAGGGATTGATCTTGGCATCAAACTAAGTGGGAAAAAGTGAGATTGGCATGGTGTAGAAAATGTAGTTTGCAAAGTTAAGCATAGTTGATCCATTTTACTTAAAACCCTTAAAGACTTCCAAATTAAAGTAATTAATTACCATTTATTATAATATCATCTGCATTTTATGATGTTCATTAAAGCTCACAGTAAATCCAATGGTTATTATACCAAAACAAAGGAAATCCACTAGTATAAAGTATCCAGTAACTTAAATTAAATGGTTTAGTTAGTGTTACACAAACTCCTGTAGGTTTAACCTTAAAGAAGTATTTTTGTGGCGACTTTCAAATGAATTTTTCTCTACAACTAATATTCCCCAAGTGATTTATCAATACTTATCATTCCTTCCTCAGTATTTTTCGGTGAAAATCAGTTATTTTCCTACATTTAACTTACCGACCATGTATATAAAGCTCAAAATAAATCCAACAGAACAGAGAAAACTAAAGAAAAAGTGACTCTTTCAGCAAAATATATCATTAATCGAACATAAAAACAAGCAACACATCAAACTACATTTTTTTCTTTAAATCAATGAATCAGTGTTGCAGAAGATGCCAGTGTTTCCATGTTCACTACGGAGCCTGTGAGCATCCAAATGGGTCATATCTGATGTGGATGAAAAGCTGAGAAACTGCTGTTAAACTGTTGTTAAATATCTTTGACAGATTTCTTTAATTAGAAGTAGATTCATGTTTATTCACAAAGTAAGTAAATAAACACATACAAGTTTTATTTTGCCAGTAGATGTTGTCTTTGTGGTAAATTAGAAATACAAGATACTATTTAATAAAAAAATGTAAGGGAAGTAAAATTTTAAAAAAGAAACTATATACAAACAGATACAGTATCAACTTATAGTCACTAATAGTGCAGTTGTGTTAATACTCAGATGACTTGTTTTAGGAGGAATCCGATGCATTACCACTGAGTTAAACACCCACTGTGGGGTCATGTGACCAATTAGCTCCTCCTTATGGAGACATGGTTGTCCATATTAAACTGACTCAGAGACCACCTCTCAAACAAACTGATATTAATCCATAATCATACATCCAATCTCAAAAATTCTTGCACGTGAGACTTGTGGTGAGTCTTGGGAACGTATCGATGTATAATACATGGGAAAAAAGTCAGAACTGAATAAGTAGTGATTGTGGGAACATGGAGTTTGTCAAACATATTAGTGACAGACATTTAACATGGGAGTGAAAGAGAGAAAAAAAAAATCATCTTTTGTTTCATGTTTCTATGACATTCCTACTGTTCGTAAGAATTTTTCAGTCATTTTTTCAAATTAGCCAAGGGTGATGTTAAAGTTTGTAATCATTTCTGTCATGTTTGAAGCCTGTAAATAATAATAAATGGGTAAAAACAAGTTAGTTGCTGTCATTTCTGAGGATTCATAAATTCAGAGGTTGTTCAAGTGGTTTCAGTCTGAAAATAAAGAAAACAATCTTGATCCTTTGCCGGGATAATTTGCAAAAATATTCCTGTACCTTGTTACTAGTAAAATGTGGCTTGATTTTAGCTGGAAAATGTTATAAGAAGAAGTTAGATATATTTTGAAAATCAGAATATTTTTCTCATGTGAAAATTTCTTGGCAAGCTTTTTTTCTATTTCGATGAAAAATAAGACAAATGCTCTAGAAATAAGGCTTTTTTTCACTCTCTTAGAAATCATTTTATGCAGTGATGCTTTGATCTAAACCGTGATCTTTCTCTAAATCTGCTGGAGGGTCTGTTCTGCCCAAACCTTTACCGCTGGATTGTGAAAACATCCTGCAAACCCATGCATGACTTTGCACATTTGACTGTTTTCTGTGGTATTTAGTGTCATTGTGTTTGAAATATGTACTCGAGAAACACTTTAACGGCATCAAACGCCTAGGAAAGCAAAATGAGCGGGAAGCAGTAGGCCGTCATGTTTATAGGACCTCGCAGCAGGTTTAATAGGATTTTCACAAATTAATGGTCTGATGTTTGTTTGATGTTGTTGGAAAAACTGTTGGTGGCAATTTCGTGAAGCGTTCACAACCAGCAGCTATTAAATACATCATTACACTCTCTTTCCCCGTCTTGCTCCTGCTTTCTTTCCTTATTTGTCTGTAGTGGGTGGATGACTAAATGACATGTTTTTCCATCGTTTTCCCTTCGTCTTATTTCCACTCTCATTTTACTCTCCGACTCTCCTCGTAATAAGACTGGAAAATCTCAATTAACAAAGAGCGCATGCAACTATGAGCGGGCCTTTTAGGAAAAATACTCACTACGAAACTGGCATGTGGAGAATTTCTTTTGATCTTGAAGCTACGGAAAGCTTCTTTTGTGTGTAATTCTTAATTTCAGAATAATTTCTTTTTTTGCTAATGCTGCATGCATATTGAGAAGGATCAATGTCACATCAGATTAAACCAAGAACAGACAGAAAAGCTAACTGCAAGAGGGAAAGGGGGAAAAAAAAATGTCAACATCAAAAACAGCAGTGGAGTTTCTATTTGCTTGTGCACCCTTCCAAATGTATGTAATTTGGTTTATCATACTGAATGAAGCATGAAGGACTTCTGTCCCATGTTGTACTATTCTCTTTGGGGAGGTCCTTGGAATAACTTTGAGTCTTTGAGTTTATAAACCCACTGTTTTGCAGAGCGGGTTATTTTGGCATCTTGAGTAACTGAGATGGGAAAAAAAAAACAAAACATAATATACTGAACAACAAAAGAAACGCAAGTTTTGGTCGTTAATTAAGGCAAGAGTTCAGCTGTCCTGTTGAGTTGTCAACTGAGATACACATTAAAATAAGTGAGTTGTAACCATTGGAGCGTGTGTTTGCAGGCAAACACGACCACGAGTGGTGTTGAGCACGTGTACAAAGTATCGGCGGTGCGGTACGTTTTGAGTGATATGGTAGTGGGAGCAACAAATGGGAGTGGCAATTCCCTTTGTTTATCCGGGGGCTATAAAAAGAAATGGTACGATTCAAAAGTTACTGCATTACCACGATGCCTCGCCTTTACGATAATCTGAGAGACCGCGCCATTGGTATGCTTGATGCTGTTTAACGGCTTGCAACGTTGCCAGACGTCTGCAAGTGCACGAGTCCACCATCAGTAGGCTGAGGACACGATTCCATGACACAGGGACCACTCGGGACAGACCAAGATCTGGAAGACCACGTGTGACCACCCGTAATCAGGATCGCCATATTCGCTTGGCCCATCCCCGTGACCGTCAACTCAGTGCTCATGGACAGCAAGAGAGACCCCTGTACTGCCACTGTAAATTTCACAGCTGGATTTAAATATCTCATATGAAACCAATATTCATAATAAAACTCCCATATAAACCAATACCGAAACATACTTACGTGTCTTTTGTTGTTCAGTATATTATTCAGGTAGGGCTTAGTAATGACCAGTGTTGTGCAAGTTACTTCCAAACTCTAATCCATTACAGATTACTTGTTACTGTAATTTAAAAGTAAGTTGTAAATATTATTTACAATATTAGTGCCTCAGGATCGTAATGCGTTACATGACTACAGACTCTTGTAATAAATGGTGTGTGCACAGTAGAACCCGGTTCAGTTGGTTCTGTGGGTAGAGAGGGTCCAGTGACTGAAGGGTTGGTGGTTCGAATCCTGGCTCTGACTGTCCACATATCAAAATGTCCTTGGGCAAGACTTTTTTTTTTTTTTTTAATTTATTTATTTTACCTTTATTTAACCAGGAAAACCTCATTGAGATTAAGAATCTCTTTTTCAAGAGTGTCCTGGCCAAGACGGGCAGCAGTACATTAAATAGTTACAGACAGACTTCCATACATAAAACGAATACACAAAAAGCACACAGACAAGTCAAATCTTCCAAAGTCAACTCTGCAAAAAGTGCTCATGAAATGTAGACAGAAGTGCATCAGGAAAAACATCTGCAGCCAGATATCTCCCTTTCTAAGTCATACAACATCCTCTTAAAAGTGTCCAGTGAAACCAGATCCTTCAGTTTCAGGTCTTTTTGTAGTTCATTCCAGGTGAATGGGGCTGCATACCTGAAGGCCTTTTTCCCTGTTCAGTTCTAACTTTAGGAACAGACAAGAAGAAAAGATCCTGAGAACGCAGATTATAAGCATCTGTGGTTCTCCGACTGATGTAGGTCTGAAGGTAGGATGGGAGCAGACCTAGAATAGACTTGTAAATTAAAATACGCCAATGACTCAGTCTGCGAGCCGACAAGGAAGACCATCCTACACGATCATAAAGCAGACAAACCCTACATTGCTCCCAGTAGGCAGCAGCCTTCCACTGGTGTATGAATGTGTGTGTGAATTTGTAAAGCGCTTTGGGCACCATGAAAGTGTAGAAAATGTGCTATATACAGTGAGTTCAGTCCATTTATCATTAATTCAGCAGATACACAATGACATTCTTGTGGTTCAAACACATTGTATGCATGAAATCACCTGGTATTATTAAATTGAGATACACTCTACAATGTTCAAATCCCAGCAGGAACACTTGCATTTTTTTTCCAACATTTTACGTGTTCAAACAGGGGATGCAGCGCCAGGGATGGTAAATAAATTCACAATCGATAAAGAATTCAAACTAGTCATAGAAACGTTAGCTTACCTTGCCATTGCTGATCACAGGGATCATGCTAACTAGCTTCTTAAAGCAGGGTTAGGGTTAGTAATGAGCATACTTCCATGTGGACAATGGACTGTCTTCTGCCGTCTTCACCAGGGAATAGAACTTTCCTGATGCATTTTTGATTCCTTAAGGACTCACAGTCTTGCTGTTTTTTTTTTTTTTTTTCATTTGGGCAGTCAAATTATGGGCAAAAAGTGTGTTGTAACGCCAGCGCTATTGAACATGTATCGAGTAAAATATTTCTGAAAATTGATTATTAATGCCTTAAACTACAGGGTTACAGCAATAAGTAATCAGTTACTGTAATGCATTACTTTTGTAACATATTACTCCCAACAATGATAAATGTTACAAGTTGGACTTTCTCTTTTAATTTGAGGAAGTTTTTCTCCTTAAGATTTGTATCATTATTTTTAGGTTGTTTTCAAGGAGTATTGATAATTTAAGCCACATATATATTAGATAGTTTTGTGCTGTCCCAGGCAAAACATGATAAAATGTGAATTAATTAAAAATTTAAGGATTTTCTGGGTGGAAATTGTGGAGGATGGTGTAATGATATAGGATGGATATAAATCAAAAGAGCAAAATTCAGAACACTAATGTCTGAAAAGGCAATGAGATGATTTACATGCATAAAAGGAGACACTATAGAAATAATTTCTATCTTTCAGTGATTATGTGTAAGTGGTGAATCTTGGCATTGAGCCAGATAATTGGCATCTTTTGTAGCTGAGATAGAAAAAAAAAAAATATATTGGTGTCGGGTTCAGTAATAATTAATGAAAAAAGCTTCCTTTTTCCAATAGCTGGTGATCATTTTAATTAGATTAAAGGTCTCCTTAAGATTTTATTTATCATTTTTACGCCATTTTCAAGAGATAGTGAGAGTTTAAAGTAGGGTATACACTTTATAGTTTCAGGCTGTCCCAGACAAAAGATGAGGAAATGTGAATTAATGAAACATTTAAGGGTTTTCTGGGTGGGAATTCTGGAGGATGGTGTGATGATATAGGATGGATATTTACCAAAAGAGCAAAATTCAGAATAGGAACACCTCAAAAGATGATGAGATGACTTCCATGCATAAAAGGAGACAGTAAAGGAATCATTTCTATCTTTCAGTGCTTATCTGGAAGTGCTGAACCTTGGCATCGAGCCAGATAATTGGCATCTATTGTTGCTGAGATAGAAAAACATATTTATTGGTGTAGGGTTCAGTAATGATTAATGAAAAAAGCTTAACTTTCCCAATAGTTTGTGACCATCATTTTAATTTGATTAAAAGTCAGTTTTCAAAAGATATTGATAGTTTAACCCTTTCATGCATGAATTATGAGAACCTTAGTCAATATTTTTTTTCTTGAGTGTTTTTATTCTTCTTTAGGCATGAAAAAAAGAATGCAAATGAATTTTCTTTTTATGAACCTATTTTTCATGGAGCCACAAAAATGTCCAATCAGCTGGACACCATGCATTTAATTTTTGAAGCAAAGAAACATGTATTTAAAACTCATCATCAGAAAGTGATATACTGTGTGAAAACTATGAAATAAAAACATGTTTTCATTAAATGCCAAACTAATTTAATTGCTAAATTGCTAAGGTTTTCTCCCATTTTTATCATACTCTAATATTAGTTATTACTCATTTCATGGAGATAATATCCTCCCAGGAATTTGACAGTTTTAGCTTTTTTACATTAAAAAATGGTCTTGATTGGAAACTGTAAAATGCAACCGTTTTTTCAGATACATTTTAAAAATTATTTTTATTTATTGATTGATTTGTTAATGGAATGTCCTTTGTAATGATATGAAAAAAAAAACTTTTTGTTTCAGAAAACTTTTAATTACAGTCTAATAACAAGTAGAAACTGATTTACACTAAAACATGTTTGTTACAGTAGATCAGGTTTATCATGAGCAGCAAAGTTACAATAATTGTATGAACTGCAGTGTTTGGGAGGATGCATAAGTGTCCTCGATGTTGGCTGATATGGAACTAAAACAACAAAACCCATGGCAGCTGTGGAATATCTGTCCACTGTAGTGACCACTATGCATGAAAGGGTTAAAGTGGGTATACACTTTATAGTTTCCGGCTGTCCCAGACAAAAAGATGATAAAATGTGGACTATGGGGTTTTCTGGGTGGAAATTTAAGAGGCTTAAGTGATGATATTGGATGGATATTCACTAAAAGAACAAACTGAAATCCTTCAGAATAGGAACATCTCAAAAGACGATGAGATGACTTACACGCAGTAAAGGAAACAGTAAGGAAATATTTTCTATCTTTCAGTAATTATCTGTAAGTGGTGAACCTTAACGTTGAGCCAGAGAAATGGAATCTTGTACAGCTCAGATTGAAAAAAAAAAAAAAAAAAAAAAAAAAAATACTGGCTCAGGGCATAACACTTCTAATGATAAAAGCTTGACTTGTTCAGTAGTTTTTCACCAGCATTTTCTCCTTAAGATTTGATTTATAGTTTTAGGCAGTTTTCAAGACATACTGAGAGTCTAAGCCGGGTAAACACTCTATAGTTTCAGACAAAAAAACGAGGAAATAGCGGTGATATCTGTGGTTGCAGGTCCTATGCCACAGTATGATGGAAGGTCAGAGCTGGTCATTGTCCTGCCTTATCACCAAAGACAAAATACTAACATCATCCCTATTCGCACTGTGAGTCTGTGGTCATTTTAAAGGATTGTGGAGGTCATCGAAGATCTCAGTACCATGCAAATCTGCAATGTAACAAAAAACTCACACTGTAAACTACCTGCACATTTCAGCAAATCCAAATGTCCTGTGTCCTAACATTACTTCCATGCAAGTCGACATCTCTGCGTTGCTTTTATTCATCTTATGTCCTAGTTAAAGACTATGGAGGCTGCACCGGTGATGATAAATCATAGTTTTAAGTGTTCTGGATGGAAATTCAAGAGGCTTATGAGATGATATAGGATGGATGTGATGGATATGGATGAAGGAGCATCTTAAAGGAAAAGCTGATGAGATGACTGGCATGCATGACAGGAGACAGTAAGGACGTTTTCAACGGTTATATGTAAGTGATGAGGCTTGACATTAGACTCAGGGAATACTGTCAGTAAAGACAAATACAAGTCCAACTATCTACATGAATGTGATGCATCAAAGACAAACATGGGAAGTACATTTCCAAAATCAGGAGGTCCAAAGGTTACACTAGTCACATCAAAACAGGACTTAGTCAATAAACAACCAAGAGGAATTCAGCATGAAATGATACTGTACGTTTATGTGTACAGGGTGGGGAAGCAAAATTTACAATATTTTGAGGCAGGGATTGAAAGACAGTGTATGACCAATTAGTTTATTGAAAGTCATGAGAATTTATTTGCCACAAGAAAATTGACATAATAGAAAATGTTTTTATTCTATGTGTCCTCCTTCTTTCTCAATAACTGCCTTCACACACTTCCTGAAACTTGCGCAAGTGTTCCTCAAATATTCGGGTGACAACTTCTCCCATTCTTCTTTAATAGTATCTTCCAGACTTTCTCGTAATAGTTTTGCTCATAGTCATTCTCTTCTTTACATTATAAACAGTCTTTATGGACACTCCAACTATTTTTGAAATCTCCTTTGGTGTGATGAGTGCATTCAGCAAATCACACACTCTTTGACGTTTGCTTTCCTGATTATTCATATGGGCAAAAGTTTCTGAAAAGGTATGGATAATAGTGTTAGGTATGATTATGACATCAATATATGTTTGGTTTCAAAATAATTGACGTAGTGCCTGCTGAGAAAAAACAACTAAATGTTGATTGTAAATTTTGCTTCCCCACCCTGTATATACATATTATACGAATTTTGCAATTCCACTCTTTTGTAAATATGTATAGAGTCTATAGAGGTTTATTACTTACTACTGTTATTAGTGTTTTTTATATTGTTTGTCTTTTGCACTATCTTTATACATTTGTGCTCATAAGTTTACATACCCTAGCAGAATTTGTGATTCTTTGACCATTTTTTAAAGAATATGAATAATAATACAAAAACGTTTCTTTCAGTCGTGGTTAGTGGTTGGGTGAAGCCATTTATTATCAAACAAAGGTGTTTGCTCTTTTTAAGTCATACTGACAACTGAAACTATCCAAATGACCCTGATCTAAAGTTTACATACTCTACAGGGTGTCCCATAAGTCTCCATACATAGGAGACATAATACATTCCATACATACGAGGGCCGTTCAATAAGTTCATGGCCTCACCCAGAACAGAACAACACAGACTGATAATTTATATTTTATTTTTCAACATAATCTCCATTTACAGCAATGCACTTGGTCCATCGATGTTCAAGCATCACTATCCCATCACGAAAGAATGTAACATCCTGTATTATAACAACCAGAATTTCTGGGTGAGGCCATGAACTTATTGAACAGCCCTCGTATATGGTTCTAACATGTATTTCTTCATATTTCTTCTTTATAGTTCTTCAGCAGACACGCATTGAAATGTGTTCCTGACAAAATGGCAGTCATATAGAGCATATTATATACATAAAAATAGTTTATGTCAAGAAACGTTTATTTTTCCTTTGTATGGAGACTTATGGGACACCCTGTAGTTCTTAATTCTCTGTATTGGCCCCTTTAATGTCAATGACAGCTTCAAGTCTTTTGTGCACTGCAAAAATTTAAATCTTACCGAGTGTATTTTTCTCATTTCTAGTCAAAATATCTCATCACACTTAAAAGAAGACATAATCACCTAAAGAGTAACTTTTCAGTGAGATATAAGAACTTATTTTTAGACAATAGGTCTTGAAAATCTTATTTCAAGAAATTTTACCAAGATAATTTTCACTTGTTCCATTGACAGATTTTTTTTTTCCTTGAATTAAGCAAAAAAAAAAAAAAAAAAAAATTGAATTGAGCACATAAGAAAAGTTACTCTTTAGGTGATTATGTCTTATTTTAAGTGTGATGAGATATTTTGACAAGAAATGAGAAAAATACACTTGGTAAGATTTAGATTTTTGCGGTGTGGTAGTTGTGGATGAAGCTCTTCATTTTCTCAGATGGTAAAGCTGACCATTCTTCTTGGCAAAACACCTTCAGCTCCTTTAAGATTGGGTGTTCTTGCATGAACTGCATGTTTGAGACCTCCCCACAGTGGCTCAATAATATTGAGGTCAGGAAACTGAGACAGCCACTCCTTCACCTTCATTTTTTTCTGCTGTAGCCGATGACAGGTGGACTTGGCCTTATGTTTTGGGTCATTGTCACGTTGGAATATCCAAGACCGTCCCATGTGTATTCTGTCAGGGTATGTAAATTTAGGAACAC
Organism: Sphaeramia orbicularis; assembly: GCF_902148855.1. Classification (NCBI taxonomy): domain Eukaryota; kingdom Metazoa; phylum Chordata; class Actinopteri; order Kurtiformes; family Apogonidae; genus Sphaeramia; species Sphaeramia orbicularis. The sequence continues at coordinate 17,118,094 of NC_043960.1, forward strand.
AACTGTATATGCACATTTTTTCTTGCATGTTTTTTTTTTTTCCTGCCTTGACCAGTGAATTTTCCGTTGTGGGATCAATAAAATCTCATCTAATCTAATGTAGCTAAAAATCATACCTTTAACACAGTGTTTTTCAACCTTGGGGTCGGGGTTGAGGTCGCCTGGAATTAAATGGGGTCACCTGAAATTTCTAGCAATTAATAAAATATCCCAAAAAACGTACTTATAAAAAAATATACGGTAGGTTGAGAGAGACAATCCCAATACATAAAAGACATGACAAATTCTGAAGCTGAAACTGAAGCACTGTGGTACTGTTTATCTGTCAAATGTTCATTGTGGTCTGTTTCAGATGCTGCAGCTCTTTCATAATTCATAGTTTGAGTTCTTGCTTGTTCAGTATTAATTGTCAGTCTTGTAAATCCAAGCTGGACTGACTGTACATATCCTGACCAAGGAAAATAAAATTCTCACTTTGTGCAGTAATCTACACCTGGCTTTTCTGCCTCTGTCCATAATAATATACATTATATAGACTAAATGTCGTCTAAAATTAACTTTTATTTGCAACATAGTATAGCAAACTATTACATAATCAAAAACAAATACATTTTTGCAAAAAAACAAAAACAAAAAAAGTCTCTGTTTTCAGTGTCTGGGGTTGGCAGAAATATGTGATGTTAAAATGGGGTTATGAGCCAAAAAACGTTGGGAACCACCGCCTTAACATTTCTTTGCAGAGTCAGCATGTCAGATTGTCTTCTTTTCCCACGTCATGCCCAGTCCTCATTTTCTTCCTCCTTCAAGACGTACAGGTCACTTCCATAATACTAACACTGGTCTATAAATAAAATGCTTCCAGTATAAACGTAGTTCAACTTTACCAAATTTGAGTCACTAATTAAAAAAAATTTCAGTCCAAAGTGCTATACAGTAGTTGGTTATAGTTTCTGAGATACAGTCTTGGGCCAAAATGTGAAATTCTGATAATTAATGAGATTTATTCAAAAGGAATGTTTGTCTCAGATCTACCAGATCTACTTCAAAACAATGTCTGCACATTATAATAATAAAAATGATAGTGGATTGGATTTATAGAGCGCCTTTCTAGACACCCAAAGCGCTTTACATTGTTGACCCATTATTCATTCGCTCTCACATTCTCCCTCTGGTGGTGGTAAACTACATCTGTAGCCACAGTTGCCGTGGGGCAGACTGACAGAAGACTGACATTATAATACATTCACTTTTCAGGTTATTTCTAGTGGAACTTTTATAAATCCATTGTATAAACGTACATAAGCCAACATATATGTGTAATAACACACCATTATACAGGGTGGGGAAGCAAAATTTACAATGAACATTTAGTTGTTTTTTCTCAGCAGGTACTACGTCAATTGTTTTGAAACCAAACATATATTGATGTCATAATCATACCTAACACTATTATCCATACCTTTTCAGAAACTTTTGCCCATATGAGTAATCAGGAAAGCAAACGTCAAAGAGTGTGTGATTTGCTGAATGCACTCGTCACACCAAAGGAGATTTCAAAAATAGTTGGAGTGTCCATAAAGACTGTTTATAATGTAAAGAAGAGAATGACTATGAGCAAAACTATTAGGAGAAAGTCTGGAAGATACTATTAAAGAAGAATGGGAGAAGTTGTCACCCCAATATTTGAGGAACACTTGCACAAGTTTCAGGAAGCGTGTGAAGGTGAAGGCAGTTATTGAGAAAGGAGGACACATAGAATAAAAACATTTTCTATTATGTCAATTTTCTTGTGGCAAATAAATTCTCATGACTTTCAATAAACTAATTGGTCATACACTGTCTTTCAATCCCTGCCTCAAAATATTGTAAATTTTGCTTCCCCACCCTGTATAAATTGAAAACATGAGCTAAACCAGCACTTTGTAATTTGTTTTCTGATTCATCTTATTAAAGTAAGATTTAGCACATTTAATGTCTGAAGCAGATATTTTCTAATAAATTGTAGAGCAGTGTAACCTCAGCTTCATTGTTTACAACTATTACAGACGCATTAAGCGCATGATGACGTTTTATTCTTGTACACAGATTTTTTTCTTTTGATCGTCTTTTTTTTCAAGATTTTTGAAAGTATAAATACAATTACATTTACTATGTAAACATTTTTTCCTTTTAATTCCCCCCCCCCCCCCCCCAAAACAACGTACAAATTCCAGAGGATAAACAAAAAAACCCCAAAACAGCCAGAAAGTTAGAGAGAAACATACGTAAGCACACACAAATACATATTACATATACACATGTACTTGTACGCTACACTCTACAAATTAATCTCATCTGCGTTTATAGTTTCAAACTGAGCTAAGAAAGGCTGGCATCAGAGAACTCCTGAACTGACCCTTTCACAGTATGGTGAATCTTTTCCAGGTGGACGTAGTACATGACCTCTGTCACCCAGTGACCACACACAGGTGGTTTTGGTTCCTTCCATTTTAACAATATCCTCCTTCCATCTATGAGAGTACAGAAGCTATCATGTTAGCTTGTAGTTTAGTCAGGCTGACCTCTCTTGGGGTCACTCCAAACAGGGTCATAAAGGGACATGGCTTTAATGAAGTGTTACAGGATTTAGTCAAATAATCAAAAACACACAGTAAACAATGCAGTGTCAGTATTTCAGAGTCAAGCTATTTGAACCTAGATGGAGTATTTATAGCTCTATGGAGAGTAAACCAGCTGGAACAGTAGAGTTAAAAGTCAGTGTAAAGTTCTGCACAGTTGCAGTGTAAAATTCAACTCTACAGAGTGATGATTAGTGCCAGTCTGCTGCATTGCATTGTGGGTAGTGGACATTTTACTCATTGTGTTCTATTTTTTGTGCAGGGGTTCAAGGGGGGTTTTGTGTTCATATTTGTTTAGGTTAATTTGTCTGTTTTACAACATTTATTGGTCTTTTTATGTTTATTTTTTGTATTATTGTGACACCATTCGTCAAACCTGTAGGCAGAACAATACCAAACCTGATGGTCGCTGTGAAGCTCTGATTGTGTTAAAATCAGGGAGGTCTTTGTTCTTTCAATAGAAAAGCATATCCTTAGGTGATTAAAACCCATAGAGGAAATGGATACCCTTCACAACCCCCACTATGCGGACCTTTGTGTTTCTGCATTGTTTCAGTGTTAGCAGAGGCTGCGAACTCTTGAAGAAAGTAACACTCACACACAGAGAAATAAATATTAAAACATTATAGAGTAATTTTTGAACTAAATTTGGAGTAAAAATAGTTGTATAAAGTGTAATCATATTACTCTTAACAATGTGAAAACACCACAGTGTTAAATATTTTTTGCACATTTCATTGTTAATTTTGACACTGAACTGAGTAGAATTAACTCTGAAAATTTGACACTGGCCATAGAGTAAATTTTACCCTAATTTTGAGTGAGACCAAATTTTATCTGAAACAGAGTTAAATTCAACTCTAAGAGTTAAATTGACCCTCTGTTTTTTTTTTTTTTTTTTTTTTTTTTTTTAACTGTGTAGCTTCCCAAAAGCTGTTCAGTTTTGGACATGTGCAGAACATGTGTACCAGGGCAGCAGGTCCTTGTCAACATCTGTCACATGTTGGGTCAAGATCCATCTTAACTTTACACCAGGGGTCTCAAACTCATTTTCCTTCAGGAGCCACTTTCAGCCCAATTTGATCTCCAGTGGGCCAGACCAGTAAAATAATAACCTATAAATAATGACGGCTCCAAATTTTTGTCTTTGTTTTAGAGTAAAGAAAAAAAAACCCCCCATCAAATTATGAAAATACTTACTTTTATAAACTATCCAAACAAAAAACATGTGAATAACCTGGAAAAAACTGAAATTTCTTAAGAAAAATAAGTGCAATTTTAACGATATTCTGCCTCAACTTATCATTTCTACATGTGCATTATGGATCGGATCTACAAAGACACTAAACACTGAGTAACAGGCAGAAAATTGTTAAAATTGTGCTTAATTTTCTTCAGACATTTCAGGTTGTTGATATTTATTCAGGTTATTCACATTTTACTGTTACAGGATCGTTTGGAAATGTAAATATTTTCATAATTTAATGTTATTTTCTGCACTAAAACAGACAAAAATTTGAAGTTGTTCGAGATTTTTGGCGGAATTCAATATTTTTTGCTAAATTTTTTGCTTAATTCAAGATTTTTTTTTGGCTTAATTCAAGATTTTTTTTTTTAACTTAATTGAAGATTTTTTTTTTTTTGCTTAATTCAACATTTTTTCCTTAATTCAAGCTAAACGTTTTTTTTCTTAATTCAATTCAAGACTGTGGAATTTTTGACTTTGCAAATTCATCCCACGGGCCAGATTGGAACCTTTGGTGGTCTGCATTTGGCCCCCAGGCTGCAAGTTTGAGACCCTTTACACAGTCTTGTTTTCATCCAATAACGACTAAGTACAATTTTGAATTGAGTTACAACATGTCTGAGATAAGACATATAGAAGATGAATATATTCAGTTTTATTGTTGTACACTGATTTGGCCTCAGATTCAGTAGATGTTACCGTCACACAGTCGGTGTACACATCCATTATTATTAGATCCATATCACACAGTGGTTGCGATAAACTTAGACGGTATCACACAGTGTGTAGAAGCCTTTCGTCGGAGCGCTGAAGTCACACTTATTACCGCAGATCAGCAGCAGATTCTTATAATGTGCTTGATTGGCTATTCAGCTGCGTGGCTGGTGAAATCCAGTCGTATCAATGCAGGTGTTCAGGCTTTTTCTCTCACTCACACTGTGATCTCGTCAATGCTATTTTCTGCTGTCTGCTTTTTGTGCTATTTTACGTTATTGATTTAGTTACAAATTGATGTTCATGTAGACGTTCTTAGTTGACTCTTTGTTGCTCATCCGATTCACTGATACCTCTGTCAGACTATTGTGTTTTCTGTTTGATTTTCACTTTACAATTAATACACCATCTGCGTTTAACCCATAAAGACCCAAACAGCTGCTGGCAACTCAAACCATCTACTGATCTAAAAGGTTTAATACCTGTTGATCCATTAATCCTATCTTTACATGTAAATAATTGGTGTAAAATACAGTTTGTTATCTTTTCATGGTCATCAGATATGACCCATTTGGACATTCAGAGTCTCTGTAGTTACCGTGGAAACACCATCATCTTCTACAACGTTGATTCAACAGTAAAACCCATGGAGTTGGATCAATGAGAGTGGATGGAGACACTTGGTTTAAGTTCAGTTAATGATAAATTTTACTGAAAAAGTGACTTTTTCCTCTTTTTTTTCTGTTTCTGACATAATAACCTTCAACTTTAATCTGAGCTTTAATGAACATCTACATGATCAGTAAATTGAATATGGGAAAATACCCGATTTACACTGAAAAACACAAAATACAGAAGATAATATTATAATAAATGGAGATAAATCACTTAAGAAAGGTTAAATGGAGCGACAAATTCATTTGGGAATTGCAACAAAAGTACCACTGGGCCTTTATGGGTTAAGAGGAACCTAAATATGTGACGTGAATAAATGATAAACGCTCTATACTGCATGCAGGCCAATGAAGGCAAAGATGCATTCACTTCCTCTCCAATCAATCAGGGTTAATTTCCTCCTTTTTATACCAATGATCAATAAAACGACAATTTGTGAGTAAATATTGTCCATTAACTGCAAAAATGCTGCTTTGAGTGCAGCGTTTTGATCTGCAGTGTAATGAAGTGGACCTAACTGCTGTAAAGTCATAATATACTGTAGTATCCGACTAAAATGGTGAGAAAATGAGAGATGGAACAAAACTGTCTTTACTGGTAATCAGCTCGCTGTGGGATACAGTATATAAATGCAAATATTCAGAACACCTGCAAAAACAAGCCGAATAATCATCCCTTTTTCATTTTCTTTCTCTGTGACATTGAAATTATCTTTTGAGACGTTGAAATGAAAATATTTACATTTGCTTGCATCACATGATTGAGATGCAGGCGGAGAGGTTCATTATACTCCACTTTCATACATACAATATTACCATGAATAACGTGTGGGAAAAAACTTGCATGAAATGAATTTATGTGTTGTCTTAAACTGTAATTGTTTTGTAATCATACATCAGACCGTCTTCTTCATAATATACTGAGGGGCAGCTGGAGTGGACGGCCCACGTCTCTGCTCTGAATGTTAAAGACGAGCCTTATTTTCCAGCTCCATAAGACTGTACACCAGCCACTAACAGATGAAACAAACTAGAGTAGAATGCTTCCAGTATTACTATTAGAGATGTAATGATTACCGGTATAATGATAAACTGTGGTAAAATATCAAACGGTTAGTATTTGGTACTTTGACTAAAAGGCTTTTGACTTTTTAAATTTTATATTCTCTTTGAAACTCTGCACTGCAACTCTTCCTTTAATATGTGTGTTTTTATTTTTATTTTATTTTTTTGATTTTATGTGTTGTTTTCTTACTTGCTGTTTTTAATCACCTTTTACATGTTTCTTTATTATGTTTTAAATGTGTTTCTTTTTGTTTCTTTTATTTTAATGTCCCGTGTGAAGCACCTTGAATTGCCTTGTTGCTGAAATGTGCTACACAAATAAACTTGCCTTGCCGTGCCTATTTCTGTTTAAATTCTAATTATCATGATAACTGTGCTTGATTACCACACTTTTCTGCAGAAAACGCCTATGTAAAGATATGCTTTTATCAAATATTTGAGTGTAGTTTTAATTTATTACAATTTTGATTTTATATACCTTATATTTGGAACCAATATTCACTTTTAAAGTCTTTGAAAAGGTTCGTTAAGCATCTTTATGTTATTTATGCCATAAATTATATACATTTTTCAAATCAGATTTTATATATATATTTTTTGTGTTTTCTGGAGTTTTATGTTGATGTAGTAGGTTAACGTGAAAAAAATAATAGGCAGATGAGATAGATGAAGTTGTGCTGAAAAAAAAAAAAGATCCCAAACATGGGTATCGTAAACATTTGTTTATATAGTATATAAAGACAAAATCAAAAGTACTGAAAAATGGCCAAAATAGGCTCAGACCCCTGAGCGTTAATATTTGAATGTTTCTGCCAACAGAAAGTACATTGTCCCAGTTATTTTATCAGTTTTTGTTGTTGTTGTTGTTGTTTTTAAATACAACTTGGTTAAATTATTTCAGTGTGTGTATAAGTACTTTTTGAACATTTTGAACACAGTTTCAATAATATTGCGATAAAAATGACAACCGTTATAATTTAGGTCACAATAACTGTGATATGAAATTTTCATATCATCACGTCCCTAATTACTACTTATATGAACTGATTTATCATCTATATTTCTATGTACTTCCATGACTAGTTCTCTTACTACTGAGTTAATTGCTTATTTTAATGTGCTATGGGTCAGTGTATCTTTGGTAATTGGATTTTTTTTTTTTTTCAGGAACAAAATAAAAACTAATGGTTAATTGGTTTTCATTTTAAAATAGAGGAATTAAAGTTTAATTTCAAGGCGTTTTTCTTTTTCAGTGTCAAAACAGATAAACCAAATTTAAAAAATTGACTGATTTTTGTTTTCATTTTCTAATAACAAAAAAGAAAGTTACTACCTGACAGAAATGGGAAAAAAAGACCAGAAAATGCCTCTTTTTTTTCAATATCTGAGACTGGATGTTGTCATTTTCAAAAAAAGAGTGTTAACGCCTAGGTCACAAAGATTCTTACGAACGATAGGTTTGTACAAATCTTCCAGTTCGTACAAAATCTGGAGTTCGTAGACATTTGTGGAGGGAGCGTGTCTATGAACTCCAGATTTTGTATGAACTGGGAGATTCGTACGAAAACCCCTCGTTTGTAAGAATCTTTGTGACCTAGGCATTAACACTCCTTTTTTGAAAATTGACAACATCCAGTCTCAGATACTGAAAAAAAGAGGCATTTTTGGTCTGTTTTTCCATTTCTGTCAGGTAGTAACTTTCTTTGTTGTTATTAGGAAGACAAAACGAAAATCAATCAGTTTTTTAAATTTGGTTTATCTGTTTTGACACTGACAAAGAAAAACACCTTGAAATTAAATTTTAATACCCCTATTTTAAAACGAAAATCAATTAACCACTAGTTTTTCTTTTGCATCTGAAAAGAAAATCCAATTACCAAAAGATACACTGACCACTACGGATCAAATGAAAGAAGTTCATTTCATTTCTCATCAAATCTTGTCTCAATGCCATCTTAAACACCAGTATCTCCCGTTTTTTTTTTTTTTTTAATTTATTTTTATTTTTTTATTTTGTGGAAATACAGTGTTCTTGCCTATTAATTTATTAATCAAAAACTGCATATTTCAGTATGACTTCATATATAGATTTAATAAAAGGGTCATAGTGTGATATGGGTAATATCTCAGATATAGATAAAAGTAATGTTTCATATTTGGATAATCTTTAAATATCACAACATAGTATATTTTCTGTAAATGTAGCAACTGATGGTTTTTGATCACAAGTTAGTGGTTATTTCTGATTATACTTTTAATAGTATTCCCAACAAATATCAGATAATTACTCATATGTTGTTATTTTCACCTGATTCTGAACCGTATACAACATGCCTTCGTGTATGAAAAGATGTAAGATAAGTCAGTAACCTAGATGACAGCAATATATAAAAACAAAACAGAACAACCTCAACAGAGAGCAAAACAGACAACAAACAGTACCCCGACATTAAAGGGTGCAATTATACAGTCCTATGTATGACAGTCATTGTAAATAACATGGTCCATCTCAGCATTTATCCCTATAATGCCAAATGTATCATATTTGATACATGAGTTTTGAATCCCTCTACATGATCAGTGTGATATTTCTATTTTTCTTGAAAAACCTGATGAATACAATTAGATACATGCAATGCACAGATAATCCACCAGGGGGGAGGAATTCATTCACCAGAGGCCTTTCCAGTGACACTACAAGATTATCGTTAATGAGGAAGAAGGTAGAACTTTGCCAATTTTGAAAAGGAATTACCGATTTGTTAGATGTGTTTGTGTTATATTATGTTTTTGTTTATTCAAAAATAATAATATTTGAGCATTGAGACCTGATGTATCAAATATGATACAAAATTGAAAATCATGGATGGAAATTGATATTTGAAAATTATTTTTTTGGTTGCTCAGAAGGACCAATAAAGGCTCCAGTTTCAAAGAACTGGAATTTTCTGTCAAGGGTTAAGACATCTTGTTAACCCCACAAACATAATAAAAATTTGCAGCTTTTAATGTAATAATCCCACAAATGTAATAATTTCCCCACAAATGTAACACTTGTTGCCTACCACAAACGTAATACCTCATTTCCCACAAACGTAATAAGTATTATGTAATTATTACATTTGTGGGGATTTATTACATTTGTTGGACAGTAAAATTTCAGTTTCCCAAACTGTAATAACTTCCCACAAATGTAATAAATTAGCACATCACATATGTTTAAGTAACGCATGCATGGATATTTATTCATCTTTCTTTTTCTTCCCATTTATTCTTGTCTATTGGATACTTGCCTTTTTAGAATGATCAAATGTTGCAGTTACACCACATGGTACTAATTCCAGATTAATAGGTGTTTAATTACAAATACAAGTGGCGGAACAAAACAGAAAATGTTGTAAAGGTTTTATTAGAAAAGCTTCAGTGTGAACTGGATATTATTTATTCCCATTAAGTATAATAGAAGCCTTTGTTTGAACCGTGTAAATTAAATATCTGGATATGATTATGATAATAATGAAGAGGGTAGGAACACATTGTGGGAAAATGTGGTGTTACATTTGTAGGAAAGTTATTACATTTGTGGGATTATTGTGTTAAAAGCTGAAAATTTTTATCGGTGTATTACGTGTGTGGGAGTTATTAAATTTGTGGGGTTAACATGTCTCATCACACACATAATCTCAGACTCGTATATGATCAGGTGTAAACTAGGTTTAGCTCATTCCAGTCCAGCGGGGGAACGGCCACATACAGTGGCGGAAAAAATTATTAGACCATCAGAAATCATCAAAAACAATGGTTATGCAATCAAGTACTAACTCCTGTGTGTATCATGTGACTAAAACAGACAGAAAAGAAAACATGGAATGCCTAAAAGTACTGTTTTTGCCAGTACAATGCCATAGATATTGATGTAAGAACTGAAGTGATTTTGGTTATTATCAAGAAAACATGGAAATGGGTAGATATCCGCTCTGAAATTAAACTTTTATGAGCTAGTTTTGTTGTTATCATTATATTTGTCCAAAAAAAAAAGTATCTTTAGTTGTACCAGGCATTAAAATGAACAAGAAATTGAAGAAAACAAGGGGTGGTCTAATAATTTTAAACAACTGTATTATAATAATAATAATAATAATAATAATAATAATAATAATAATAATAATAATAATAATAATAAAAATAATAATAATAATAACAACAACTAGTACATGTTGAAACACTTGTGTATAGGATTTACTTGTTTGATGAGTCTTTTATGGTCTGTAGTCTCACAGGATGTCCTAGAGATTAGGGGTGTGTATTGGCAAAAATCTGGCAATACAATACAAGTCACAATACTAGGATCATGATACAATATATCACGATATATCATGATAGTGTTAAAAAGGCAATTTTTTGTTTGTTTCTTTTTAAAAAATGATTATTTCCTGGAAGAATTGAATCACACCAGAAATATGCACAAATACTAAACACATTTTTATTTGATCACAACAGGATCTAACTCTATATCGCAAAACGTTCCTGTGTTAAAACTTAAATTATATTTTACAGACATTACAGTTTAAGATCCCACTCAAATGTTCATATTCTATTAGTTCATAACTAACATCAGAACATTATTTTTGTGCAATCCCAACAAAGGAACTAACATCTGCCTCTTTCAGACAGTAAAACATGCTTTTAGGATGCTTCAATTAACCATTATTTAATAAAACAGTGTTAAATAATAATAAATAATAAAGAAAATATAAACAATAAAGAAAACCAAAAAAACTAAAATGAACCTCCGCCATATCTGCATTTGAATAAATACCTAAAAATATCCATACAGTACTTTTTAATATCGATGCAGTATTGTGAAATGAAATATCGCGATATATTGTAGAACCGATATTTTCTAACACCCATACTGAAGATGCTGAAATAACCCCCTAGTGGCATATACTGATGTAATTGTATCACTATTTTCAGTCCTATCAATGCAAAAGGATATTAACACTATCTGAGACGTAACTGCACGCTGAAAATGGCAACTTTTAACAAATATCAATATGTGGTGTTTACTTTTGTAGAGATTTAGTTCTTTTAATACCCTTACCGTCCTCTACACAAGCTGACCAAAACAAGTTCTCCCCTGAATCTGTTTTGCAAAAGCCACTGTCGCCGCATCCTCTGCCTTGTAGCCAAACCACCCAGACAGCTTTAACCCCTATTTTTGTATTTTAATGAATGATGCCAGACCTACGTCAAGCTCTGGCAGAACATTAAAGAAGTGTGGGGACAGGACTGGCTCTGTAAGACTATGTAGGCGGTAAAAGAGGTCGGTGGTGTTTTGAGTCTTTGAGTGCACTTACCCAAACCACTTCCATGCCTCAGAAGTAGCCCCCTCTTTTAGGTACAAGCTCTGTGTTTTGTTTTGGCTGTTCAGAACGACCACAGTCTGTTCCTGGTACATTCACTCCTGTGTTTTTGGTCTTGCTGTCATGTGCATCCCTACTGTGTGGAAGAGTGCAAAACATGGTCAGAAAAATATTGTGTGATTTGTGACGCAATGAAAAAAAAAAAAAAAAAAATAACGACAGAAATTGCGACTGCTCTAAAAAAATTAACATGCATCCATATAACCTAGGGCAGGGGTGTCAAACTCATTTTAGTTCAGGGGCCAGATTCAGCTAAATTTGATCTGAAGTGGGCCGAACCAGTAAAATAATAACATAATAATATAGAAATAATGTCAACTCCAAACTTTTCTCTATGTTTTAGAGCGAAAAAAGTTAATTTACATTATGAAAAGGTTTATATCTACAAACAATCCTTTCAAAAGATGTGAATAACATGAACAAACTGAAAAAAATAAGTGTAATTTTCACAATATTATGCCTCAGTACATGTACAGTATAACTTACAGATCACAGTGGATCTACAAACACACAAAACATTGAGTAACAGGCAGAATATATTTAAAATTGTACTTACTTCTCTTAACCTGTTAAATCCTGACCATATTTTCAGGGGAAAAACACCTAAAAAGACATACCCAAAGTAAATGAAGAATTACTTCACAATAATAAGGTTCATATGGATGTTCTTGGTGTCTATGGACATTTAGAGAGCTCACAGAATCTATTCCCATTGTCTAAAATATTGTATCTATTACTATGCCTGAGTAAACTCTAACAAACTAAAAGAGAAATTGGAATTTTTTATCCTCACCTGTTTTTTTTTGGCTGGATTGACGATGATATGCATAAATGAATTGTTCGTGTCGGAGATTTTTAATCGCGTATATTTCACCCCACAAAGATTAAAAATCATGTTTGAACATTAAAGTTTGCACTAAAATACACTTTTGATGTACTTTTATTAACATTAGGGTCTAAACTTTGAGCAAAAGTTGAAAAAAACACATTCATTGTCTTGATTTATTATCTTTTTATAGTAGATGAATATTAATATATAATTTTTTTGGCCTGCAGGTGGGCTGATAGGGCTAAAGGGGTTTTAAGACATTTCAGGTTATTCAAATTTTTTTTTGCATATTTATACTTTGTTTTAATGTAAATACATGAAAATATTCACATTTACAAAGAGAAAAATTTGGAGTTGTCATTATTTCTATGTTATTATGATCGTATTTTATCGTCCTGCCCACTTGAGATTGAATTGGTCTGAATGTGGAACCTGAACTAAAATGATTGTTAATATCTTCAGTGTAATTTTTGCATTTCACAAATTCATCCTATGGGTCAGACTGGACCCTTTGGTGGGGCGGATTTGGCCCCCGGGCCGCATGTTTGACACATGTGACATAGGGCAATGTAATGATTTTTATGAAAATTTTAAAGAGACGGTGCTCCTTTTTTCCCCTCCCTCTTATTTAATAGAACTATGCACCAGTAATAGCATCATTAATGCTTTTTATATTTCATTATTTATAAACAGAGGTCAGGATTTCACCCACTGGTAAGCCTAACTTTATATCGATTTTCCCTTAGGCGGTTTTCACACAGAATAATGAATGCATAAATAGTACTGATTGCCAGAAATTCAGACAGCTAAGTCATCTTCTGAACCGACTGAGCACATCTACATTGCTCAGCTTGGTATTGCCTTTGAACTGCAACAGTGTGTTATTTGCTTGGGTTGATTCCTTCATTTGTTATGTTGGGCACCCGGCTGCACCCTCAGGCTACTCATACTATATGATGGATCTGAGACACCTGGGCCGTGATGGACAGGTAGCGGGGTATGACTCCCCCCCAACCCCCCCCCCCCCCCCGCTCTGATCACAGCCCTTGTAGCTCCGGCTGCACCTCACCTCCTGGTGCACTGTGCTGCAGCTCGACTCAGAAGGGGGTCTGACAGGTAGATATGCGTTGATTCCCCCGCCACGCAGAGCTGAGAGTGAAATAGACCTGCTGTCTCCGTATGTGTACGTGCATGCATAAATGTCTGCGATAGGCTATTCCAGTCACTCAGCATCTCACTGTGAAGAGTTAAAGGTGAAACACACCTGCAGAGTTCCATAGAAGGAGTTTGTCGAGTGCCTATGAGTGACGTTGAACTGAAGTCTTGGCGGATGTATACGATGATGGGTGCGTGTGCTGTATCCTCCTGTGCAGCTGTGGCACCCTTCATAAATGTCCATCAGCGAGAAGCACAGTGTGTCGATCACAGTTAAGCTGTCCTCTTTCTCTCTCCACTGCTCCCCTCTTCAGCCGGCCCCAGTAGACGGCGAGAAGCACTAATGGCCGCTCGTTATCGAGAAACATCGACATGAAACAGGCCTTAATGAGGTGTTTTCTATTTTGTATTTTTCTCGAGGGGTCACTGTTATTGGTGGGAAATTGATTGGCAGCAGGCCTGTACCCATGGGGCTCCGTGATATTCCAGGCGAAAGCAAAGTTCTTGTAGCAAGGGCAGCTTTGTTTAGATGTTTGCAGCTGCAGGGTGTGTGTGTGTGTGCGTGTGTGTGCGTGTGTGCATGTGTCTTTGCATGAGGGAATAAATATGTGTCTCTGGGTTATAAAGAGACATCGGAAAGCAGTTCACCGCCTAATGTTGGTCGTTCTGTGGTGCGAGAAATTATGGTGTTTGAGCATGTCTGTTTGAAGTCCTATTCATATGGGACTAATATTACCAGGCGACCCAATGCACCAAAAAGAAAAGAAAAGAATAATAATATAATTATTTTTTTAATCTGGAGAAGTTGCTACAAATTGACTGCTGTGAAAAGTTACTAAATGATGTTACTGTAACACTGTATTGCTATGTAGAATACATTACGTGACTCACCATCTCTGCAAAAAAAAAAGAGGGAAAAGATGTGCATTTCAGCATTTGAGGCACTTTTCCACAGTTCCCAAAACTGCACATGAATTTTAAATGTATTTAAATTTGTTGCTTCTTGAAATTAGAGTTGCCACGGTAGACTGCATAACCGCATAAAACGAGCATCGTTAACTGTATTTCCATCTAATGTCAAGTGAATTTAAAGGAGATTTTTGGAAATTTGCAAAAAATGAAAATGCAAATTATGAGTGTTTGAATGGAGTGAATAATGTAGGTCACCAGCAGGTGTCGCTGTAGGTCACGTCACACGGGGCTGATAGTAGAAGAAGCAGAGCATTGTGTTGGTTTCAACCTAACATGGCTGTGATGTCTTTTTCAAGGATAATGTACAGGAATAATTCATCTCCATGACCGATATTATCAGACATGTTTCACACTTTATGGGAGTATCTGTGAGGAGGTACCAAACAGTTCCATGACTTAAATGTTTGCGACAACAGAACTCATACTAAAAATCATGTTTCCAGTTCATCTATGTGTATTTTCTTACAAAAGCCACCTCAAATAAGTGAAAAAACCTTTTTATGAAAATTAAGATTTTTTTTTTTTTTTTTGTCTTTTAAGAAAAAAAAAGAAAATTAAGATTTTTTTTTTTTTTGTAATATAATTTTTCCAAATGTGAATTAAATACATTTATGGAAACAAACCTACTAAGGCGACCAAATGTGAGCACCGCCTTTGTCTGTGTTTCATGCACATACATATTTAGTCACGTTTGCTAATCCTGTTAATGACACAAAATATATGGTTGCTGGCTAAAGGCCAAATGTGAACATTAATATGCCATTGAGTCTGTTGTTCAGTGATGTAAACAGTTTCCTTACCACGTAGTGTCATATAATTAAATTCACCATCATAAAAGATTTTGCCTTCATCATGAATCACTTCTTTTTGTGTTAGAGCCGTTTGCTCAGTTGCTGATTTACACACATCTGTGCATGAAAAAAAAAAAAAAAAAGCTAAAGGTCGTGTAGTTTGATTCGTAACCCTAATGGGATAAGTCTGGTAATTATTAATTCTGTCTACTTCCTCCTCCCTTTTGTTACTGTTTTCCATTTTTGTTATCGTTTTCACACTTCTCCCTCCCCCGTAGGAATTCAGCCATGTCAGTGCAACCTTGGATTACCACCGACCGAGATAATTGTGATTGGTTTAATGAAATATAGAAAAGTCATGGAGGGTTTGTCCCCTATTTCAGAACAATGATGGGGTCAGTCAGACCTTTCTCCAGTGATGGGACAAAGTGCAAATGGCCATGTGGGAATTAGTACGAGGACTCACCAAATAGTTTCATGAGTTTGGAAATGATGGGAATGATATTCTACACACACAGCAGATCGCAGTCACTAGATCGCAAATGAATTCTGGACCAGTGTGTTGAAGATATTTCTCTAAACACCAAAATGAGAGAATATCTTAGAACAGAGGGGTTAAACGTGCAGCCTGCAGACCAAAACTGGCCCACCAAGGGGTCCAATCTGGCCCATAGGATGCACTGCAAAAATCAAAATCTTACCAAGTGTATTTTTCTCGTTTCTCGTCAAAATGTCTCATCACACTTAAAATAAGACATAATCATTTTGCTTAATTCAAGATTTTTTTTTTTTTTTTTGCTTAATTCAAGCAAAAAATCGGCCGATTGAACAAGTGAAAATTATCTTGTTAAGATTTCTTAAAATAGGACTTTCAAGAACTATTGTCTAAAAATAAGTTCTTATATCTCACTGAAAAGTTACTCTTTAGGTGATGATGTCTTATTTTAAGTGTGATGAGATATTTTGACTAAAAATGAGAAAAATACACTCGGTAAGATTTTTGATTTTTGCAGTGTGACTTTGTGAAATGCAAAAATTACACTGAGATATTAACAATCAAGGATGATTATTTTAGTTCAGGTTCCATATTCAGACCAATATCAGACCAGTAAAACACTATCATAATAACCTATAAATAATGTCAAGGGTAATTTTTTGTCTTTGTTTTAGTGTAAAAAAAAAAAAAAAGGAAAATTACATGAAAATATTTATATTAACAATCTATCCTTTTACAAAAAAATGTGACTTGAATAAATATGAACAACCTGAAATGTCTTAAGAGAAGTAAGTGTAATTTATTTATTTATTTATTTTTTTTTTTACAGTATTCTGCCTGTTACTAAATGTTTTGTGTATTTGTAGATCCACTGTGAGCTGTAAGTTGTAATGTACATGTGTAAATGAAAAACGGCGACAGAAAAATTGTTTAGAACTGCAGTTGTTTTTCTTCATACATTTCAGGTTGTTCATGTTATTCATATTTTTAAGGAAACTTTGTAAATATAAACATTTTCAGTATGTAATTTTCCTTTTTTTTTTTTACTGTTATTTTTTCACTGGTCCAGCCCACTTAGATCATATTAGGCTGAATGTGGTCCCTGAACTAGAATGAGTTTGACACCCCTGTCTTAGAAGGCGGTGTTCATGGCACCACAGACTGTAGAATTAATGCCAAGGAACACTGAAGCTGTCATAGAGTCCAACACTTTATGAAGACTCTTCCCGCTGTGTTTTTCCTTTAATTTGTCATCCATCTGTACATCTCACCAGCAGAGCAGATGTACCATCTAAGCTTTATTTCCAGCATAAACAGCCTCTAATAAAACGTCTGCAGAATGTTCAAATAGGAGGTGGTTGCCAGTTTGGTTAGCTGCAATCAAGTCCAAACTAAGTATTGTTAAAATGATTGCGTGCACTCTGAAACTTTGTCCATCATAGCGGGTGATTGTTTACCCCGTAGTCATTGCTTTATGTATTGATTGGATGGTGTGATAGAAATCTAGAATACATCAAACCCACATGGTCTTAACACTCCATTTACACTTCTTTTCCCCAAGCAAAGCAAAGGAAGTTCTCAAATTCTCCCCTGCAAGTTCTGGGGTAATACCAAATTTATTACCAGCTGTATCTGAATGCTAATCTTTGCATCAAGCGGCAATGTTCACACTGCACTCGGTAGATAAAGGCAGCTGGTGTGCTCCGAGGCCAGGCTGAATATCAAACACCTTCAGTTTCAGATGAAGCTTTTTCCCTCAAACAGCAGCGAGACCGCATCCGCGATTACAGCCGTCTAACCACAACGCCACAAAAAGTGACTCAAGATGAGAAAAAATTGTGCTATTATTTAAAATTGGAAGAAAAACACAATGTTTTTCACTATGGTGCAAAGCAATTCTCTGAGACGGTGGTAGAAACAGCATGAGACTATTCATCTTTTAAAGAGTGGATTCACTTAGAGGTCATGCAGACATCGTATTTTCTGCCCGGCACGGAGCAGATCTGACTATGAGCCTCCTTGTGAGGTGCAAGCTGTGTCCTTTTCCTTCTTTTCAGGTAGTAGAAAACAAGACTTCAGATTGACTCGCTGGATTTAGTCTTGTCATTGTATCCCTCTTGGAAGTATCTCAGAATGGCTCCAAGATCCTTTTCATCTGTTATTTTTTTTCATAGTGGTGGAACAGTTCTCTGAATGTAGCCTTTATTGTGTCCATAATATTACGTCGTTCACTCTGGAACATGTGCACATACAGCGCTCATGTTGTGTGTCCTTTACTTACACCGAGCATGTGTTTGTTTGACATTGCAGGGAGTTTGGCCGTTGGAAGGTGAACAGCCTGGCCCTGGAGAGACAAGAGAACAATGGCTATTCCTTGCCACTGGACCCCGAGTTCCTCCAAACCATTAGGCAGCTGGGCAGGAGGCCCAGTCTGGTGGCCATCACAGACAATATTATCAGGAAATACGGAACCCACTTCCTGCTCTCTGCTACATTGGGAGGTAAATAACGTCGATGTGCTGGGGTTATTTTTTACATTTCATGGCTTGGCTCATGGACCGTAACAAATAAAAAGAGTGCGTGTGGGTGGAGTGAACCGAAAAGAGAGTTTAATAAAAGTCAATTACTTTTAACAAAGTCAACCAAAAGAATATTATTCAGTAAATGAAACTGGCAGGGATTCCTGCTGCCCAAAAAACAAATCAATCAAAGTTCCAAAGTTACATATCACGGTACCAGGGAAGAGGAAGGACTGGCAGGACAGAGCGGGGTTTATATTATATTATATTATATTATATTATATTATATTATATTATATTATATTATGTATTCTGATTCCAGTGACTTTCTCTTTTTGCTGTACACTGTGTAACTCTAAATACAACTCTATATTCACCCCAAATTATAGCGGTATTAAATGATTTACTTGTATTATGGCAGCCCATCGCTTTACAGTTTCAAAATAAACCCACAATAATTCTACACTTCTGACAATAATATCTTTTTTTGCTTCAGCAAAGTATCATTGTTAAACCACACCTATTTAATTGTAGATAGATGGAGGGAGGGAGGTAGGTAGGTAGATAGATAGATAGATAGATAGATAGATAGATAGATAGATAGATAGATAGATAGATAGATAGATAGATAGATAGATAGATAGATAGATAGATAGATAGATAGATAGATAGATAGATAGATAGATAGATAGATGCTCCGTTGTTACCATGGAAACACAGTCCTCTTCTACAACATTGGTTCACCAGTAAAACCCATGGAGTTTGGATCAATGACAGTGGATGATGGAGACACTGGGTTTATGTTCAGTTAATGATATATTTGACTAAAAAAGTCACTTTTTGCACATTTTTTTTCTGTTTTGATATAATTAACTTTGAATTTACAATGAGTTTTTATGAACATCTACATGATCTCGGAATTAAATATAGGAGAATACATGATTTACACCAAAACATGCAAAATATAGAGGATAATATTATCAAAAAATGTTTTTACATAATAGCTTTTGAATTTCATTTTGAGTTTACATAGATAGATAGATAGACAGATAGACAGATAGATAGATAGATAGATAGATAGATAGATAGATAGATAGATAGATAGATAGATAGATAGATAGATAGATGTACTTTATTTATACCATAGTGAGAAATTACAGTGTAGCAGCAGCATGACACACATTGAATAACAATATAATATCATAGCAAACATGGGTAAAGAAAAATATAATATAAGAGCAAACACTATACACTGCACACTATAAGTTAGAAGTATAAAAAGATCTGGGTAGAATCTGGATAATAACTGTAAGGTGCTGAAAAATAACTGTAATGTGCTGAAAAATAACTAATGTGCTGACATAAAATCTCAGCTGTAAGGTGCAAAACAAGTTCAAATATTCCAACTGGGATCGTGCAAATGACATTTAAGTGCAGATGGATTTATGAGCAGAGACCTCAGACAGAGATGAGTTTATTGTACAGTTTTATGGAATGTGGCAGGAAATATTTCCCAAACCTGGAGAAGGTGCTCTGCTGTCTGCCCGGTGTGTAGTGGACAGGGTGCTGAACATTGTCCAGGATGGAGATCAGTTTTTTGAGCATCCTCCTCTCCACCATGGCCTCAAAATTGTCCAGCCTCAGATCAATTACAGAGCCAGCCTTCTTGATAATTTTATCCTGTCTGTTGGTGTCCATGGCGCTGATATTGCTACCCCAACAAACAGCCAATCAATTATATCCAGTATCCATTCAAATAAATTGGATGGTTTTGTTGGTATGTATATGAACATACACAAACTCCTGCAGATTCACCCTTTAAGCTATACCGTATGATGTGGCATTTTTACACTTTTCTTTTGGAATCTTAAAATGCCCCTAATAAGTGTGCGTCAAACTAAAATGTAATAGAAATCCACCAGGTTTTGAAACTGAAAAATGTTTAATTCTCATAGATTTCTGATAAAAGTATGACCAATCGGTGTATTCGTCCCGAATAAAATAATTGGCCGAGCCTGGCTGAGCCTCCTGTCAGTCATCCATTACCGCCATACCGCCATCCCGCATCCGATACCGGTGCCTCTGAATCTGATGTTTCACTCCCGCTGCTCCTCCTGTCACTGACCTCAGTCTCCTATCTAGGGCTATGAATGGATAGGACTCAAATGCACGGTGTGGAAGGGAAAAAAACGCATTTATTAACAGAAACAACAACCGAGGGAAACAAATAGAACAACCCGGGGGGAAACAGGCGGGGCTTTGGAGGGAGGCGGGTTGTTCATGTTCAGATTTTTACGAAAAGCTGTGAGACATGCCACATCAGTAGGTATAGCTTTAAAGAAGTATTTCTGTGTTGACTTTCAAATGAATTGTTCTCTACAGCCAATATTTCCCTAAATCATTTATTGCTACTCAGTATTCATCAGTGAAAATCAGGAAATTTCTCATATTTAATGGACTGATCATGTAGATGTTTATAAAACTCCGTCAGTTATTTTAGCAAAACAGAGAAAACTGAAGAAAAGTGTATCATTAACTCACCATAAAAACAAGTGTCCACAACCACTGCCAATTGACAAACTACAAGGGTTTTATTGGTGAATCAATGCGGCAGACCATGATTATCTCCGTTAGCGAACGTATTTCTTCGTTTTCACTTTCGCTGAACGTCCAATTAGGTCACATCGGATGCTGCTGGAAAAGCTGAGAAACTGTATATATTACCTAAATTACCAAAATTTACTCATAGGATTTGTGGTTTGGAGGGTATGAAAACCATTTAGATCAGTAGATTTTGATACTTCTGGTTGTTGTGGCTGTTTAGACTTTTGATTAAAAAGGACTCATCAGACACTTAAAGTATTGACAGACTCTAAATAATGAACATAAATTAACTTAAATACACTCAGGCCATAAACCTTAGTGCTGGAAACAACTCATGATGCAAAGCTCCCTCTGTTTGCGTGATTTAAAATGCATATTAACGGAGTGGAACAGTCATTTTCTCTCAAATATGACAAATAAGATTGTCAAAATACTCCATTCTTCTACCATGCGCTTTGTCCTCCTTTTGTTCTGTTCTCTTTGTCATCCTCGGACATGTTTAACCCATAAAGACCCAAACATCCAAAACCAGTCACTGATCTAAATACCTGTTGATCCACTAATCCTATCAATACACGTAAATAATTGGTGTAAAATACAGTTTATTATCTTTTCATGGTCATCAGATATGACCCATTTGGATGTTCCAAGGCTCTGTTGTTACCATGGAAACGCTGTCATCTTCTACAACATTGGTTCACCAGTAAAACCCATGGAGTTGGATCAATGACAGTGGATGGAGACACTGGGTTTACGTTCAGTTAATGATATATTTGACTAAAAAAGTCACTTTTTGCTCATTTTTTTTCTGTTTTGATATAATTAACTTTGAATTTATAACGAGCTTTTATGAACATCTACATGATCTCTGAATTAAATATAGGAAAATACACGATTTACACCAAAACATGCAAAATATAGAGCATAATATTATCAAAAAATGTTTTCACATAATAGCTTTTGAATTTTATTTTGAGTTTACATAGATAGATAGATAGATAGATACTTGATTCATCCCATAGGGAAATTTATAGGTTCCAGTGGTATCACGAACTTAAAAACGATAGTAAAAACACAATAGTAAAACATACTTTCAATTTCCACAAGGAGTCAGTGCAAGAGAGAGTGTTAAGAACAGGGGTGTCCAAACTTTTTTTTAAAGAGGGCCAGATCTGATAATGTGGACATTGCCAGGGGCCAGCGGTCCCTTCAGACATTTTTTAAACAGTAAAAATTACATATAAATGCGCTGTTCTACAACAATTTTATTTTCATTGTCACAATATAATTTTTTAAAATGGCAATGTAACCAAATCTAAGCCACTCAGGTGTGAACAAATTAAAAACAAAAACAAAACAATTCTGCCTTCCTTTCACATCTGGAGTCAGATAATATAGAACAAACTGTATAGAGTATCTTAAACTTCCAAGCTGATAAAAATCGTAACCCCACATTCATTTTAAACATGACTTATATGAGTAATCATTACTCATATATTACTCAGTAATGCAAAGTCTGTTAACGTTTAAGATGTAAACATATGACTCTTACTCTTGTCTTTCACAAAATCATTCTGAAAGTAATATTTTGTGTCACATCTACAAGTACATAACACCAGCAGTTAGAGGCAACTAACCTGGCAACTTGGTAGCCTGCCTTGGTGGTGAATTCATTGAACTCCCAGGTTCACATGAAGAGTCACTGTTGTGAGTTTAAAGCAGCTTGAATTTTCACTTTTTCGGAGCGCTCACTCCCTGCTAGCTTGTCGTATGCGTTAGCATGTTTTGTCTGCTCCTGTCTCTTTACATTGAATTCCTTAAACAAGGCAACAGTCTCTTGACAAATTAGGCAAACACAATTTCCTCGATTTTCAGTGAAAAAAAATTGTAATTCCCATCTCTTCTGGAAGCGGCAGCCCTCACTGTCAACTTCCGTTTTTTTATTTACAGGGGCCGTGGTTTGAAATTAGCGAAAAAGGTTCACGGCGAGGTCACAGAGCCAGATAGAGTTAGAGTGGTGCTGCCACCATGAGGTGAAAGGAGAAACTGCATTTTGAACCT